>NC_092289.1:8648155-8713155 GCF_036320965.1 Panulirus ornatus | reverse complement strand
ACACGCAGGTTCGTAACTGTATATATATATATATATATATATATATATATATATATATATATATATATATATATATATATATATATATATATATATATATATATATATATATATATATATATATATATATATATATATATATATATATATATATATATATATACAGTTACGAACCTGCGTGTTCGTTATGTCTGTGTTATAGAAAGTTGTATGGTGTGGGAGGCAAGTTGTTAGAAGCAGTGAAAAGTTTTTATCGAGGATGTAAGGCATGTTTACGTGTAGGAAGAGAGGAAAGTGATTGGTTCTCAGTGAATGTAGGTTTGCGGCAGGGGTGTGTGATGTCTCCATGGTTGTTTAATTTGTTTATGGATGGGGTTGTTAGGGAGGTGAATGCAAGAGTTTTGGAAAGAGGGGCAAGTATGAAGTCTGTTGGGGATGAGAGAGCTTGGGAAGTGAGTCAGTTGTTGTTCGCTGATGATACAGCGCTGGTGGCTGATTCATGTGAGAAACTGCAGAAGCTGGTGACTGAGTTTGGTAAAGTGTGTGAAAGAAGAAAGTTAAGAGTAAATGTGAATAAGAGCAAGGTTATTAGGTACAGTAGGGTTGAGGGTCAAGTCAATTGGGAGGTAAGTTTGAATGGAGAAAAACTGGAGGAAGTAAAGTGTTTTAGATATCTGGGAGTGGATCTGGCAGCGGATGGAACCATGGAAGCGGAAGTGGATCATAGGGTGGGGGAGGGGGCGAAAATCCTGTGAGCCTTGAAGAATGTGTGGAAGTCGAGAACATTATCTCGGAAAGCAAAAATGGGTATGTTTGAAGGAATAGTGGTTCCAACAATGTTGTATGGTTGCGAGGCGTGGGCTATAGATAGAGTTGTGCGCAGGAGGATGGATGTGCTGGAAATGAGATGTTTGAGGACAATGTGTGGTGTGAGGTGGTTTGATCGAGTAAGTAACGTAAGGGTAAGAGAGATGTATGGAAATAAAAAGAGCGTGGTTGAGATAGCAGAAGAGGGTGTTTTGAAATGGTTTGGGCACATGGAGAGAATGAGTGAGGAAAGATTGACCAAGAGGATATATGTGTCGGAGGTGGAGGGAACGAGGAGAAGTGGGAGACCAAATTGGAGGTGGAAAGAAAAAGATTTTGTGTGATCGGGGCCTGAACATGCAGGAGGGTGAAAGGAGGGCAAGGAATAGAGTGAATTGGATCGATGTGGTATACCGGGGTTGACGTGCTGTCAGTGTATTGAATCAGGGCATGTGAAGCGTCTGGGGTAAACCATGGAAAGCTGTGTAGGTATGTATATTTGCGTGTGTGGACGTATGTATATACATGTGTATGGGGGTGGGTTGGGCCATTTCTTTCGTCTGTTTCCTTGCGCTACCTCGCAAACGCGGGAGACAGCGACAAAGCAAAAAAAAAAAATATATATATATATATATATATATATATATATATATATATATATATACGAATATAGTGCATATAAAGGCGCACTTTCATATAACATACAAACCTCAAACAGCCAGGATCGAACCCGGGACCCCTGCGTACCAGGCGGGAGCACTACTGCTAAGCTATGATCGCCCCTGAAAATGTTATCTGCAGCTTGTGTGAGCCTGATGGGAAATGACCAGTGGAGGAGACCCCGTTGCTCACCAACGTGAGACGAAGGGTATTTGAGTACATAGTATTCGAATAGTCATTTCCCTTTTAGGGGCGATCAGTGCTAGCGGTAGCGCTCCTGCCTGCTACGCACGGGTTCCGGGTTCGATCCTGGCTGTTGGAGGTTTGTATATATATATATATATATATATATATATATATATATATATATATATATATATATAAATATATACATATATATATATATATATATATATATATATATATATATATATATATATATATATATATATATATATATATATACGTGTGTGTGTGTGTGTTAGCTGAGACGGCATGGGTAGCAAGGGCCCTAATCAATACCATTTCATTGGCTAACGCGGGAAATGGCGAATATGTATGAAATGACGGTGTGTGGTGTACAGGGTTGGTATCAAACGTGGAAGCAGCAGTAGTTCCTGCCTCCCTCCCAGATAACTCGGCAGACATAGCTGCACCCACTGGTCCACCTGAGACTCTGATTTCTTGTAATCTTCACTTGCAACACTTAGCCAACACCAGCGCTCTTGAATATATATACAGAAACTCGTGACTGACAGTAACACAGCCCAGTACATCTGTGCTGATGGTTCCCGCGTCTCTGCCACTGGGAGGGCAGGCAGTGCTGCCGTTGTGATCCAGCCCAATGTGGGTAAATTGGAGGAGAATGGTAGAGTGAGCAAGTGGCCATCTGCTCTGCAGGTTGAAGTGTTCGCCATACTTATCCCTCTTGACCAGGTAGAAATCACTGCCACAAACAGTGTGATTATCTTTGATTCTTTATCTTCATGACTTGTCCCTAACAACCTGAGATCAGAATGTAACATGCTGGTCTCTGAAGCCAGACACAAATACTCAGACATTATTGATCAATGGATTCCAATCATATTGTTATGGATTCCCTCTCATGTAGGCCTCCGTGAGCAGGACAAAGCTGATGCTTGAGCCAAACTTGCACTTAGTGAAGGTCATGTTGAAAACAACGTTGGGGTGTCAATTAGAAGCCTCAAAACTGTAATTAGAAAGGAACTAATTGACCTCTTTGAAGCAGGAAGACGAGTTCAGATAAGCACAAGTAGAAACATTTTCCATCACAGTGAAATGTGTCAAGTCCAACATGTATATGGAGGAAGTAATAAGATCAGAAGATTACATGATGTTGTAACTGCTACACTAAGGCTAGGATATAGGTACTACTGCCGCTTTGACCTAACTGGAGATGATGGTAATCATGGGAATTGTCAAGTTTGTGGTCAAAGATTTGGACACAAACTAGAACACTATGTCTTACCATGTGAAAAAATAGAGCCTTTTTAGGGATAGATGTAAACAAACCCAGAAAGAAATGTCACAACACCTTATTGTTAATAACAAGATAACTGAAATGTTAAGAAGAGTTCACACTCTCCAATAGAAATTCAAGACGTTCCCTCCTTACAAAACCGTTATTTTCTTGTGTGTGTGTGTGTGTGTGTGTGTGTGTGTGTGTGTGTGTGTGTGTGTGTGTACGGGGCTAGTGAGGTGCCTATACCAGACCAACACGACGAAGGACGACCACGGAGAACGACCAGGGTCCCCCTCATGCCGTCCACAGCCCGCGAGGGACGAGCAACACACTAACTCCCAACACACCAAGTTAGTCTCGACCGTCCAAGAAGATAACAAGACCTGAAACCTAAACGGAATCAGATAAAAGACTTGTGGAACCTGAAGTTACCGGGGTAACACGGGAACCATATGGTGGGGCCTTCCATGGCCAGGAAGTTACCGGAGTAACACGGGAACCATATGGTGGGGCCTTCAATGACCAGGAAGTTACCGGGGTAACCCGGGAACCATATGGTGGGGCCTTCCATGACCAGGAAGTTACCGGGGTAACACGGGAACCATATGGTGGGGCCTTCCATGGCCAGGAAGTTACCGGGGTAACACGGGAACCATATGGTGGGGCCTTCCATGGCCAGGAAGTTACCGGGGTAACACGGGAACCATATGGTGGGGCCTTCCGTGGCCAGAAAGTTACCGGGGTAACATGGGAACCATATGGTAAGGTCTTCCATGATCAGGAAGTTACCGGGGTAACACGGGAACCATATGGTGGGACCTTCCATGACCACACACACTGCTGTATGTATGGCTGAAGAATAATATCATACAAGTTTTCTTCAAGAATAAACAGTTGAAGTGAATTTGTGATAGTTCATGTAGTCATCACCATGCCCTACTGGTGCACACATGTAGTCATCACCATGCCCTACTGGTGCACACATGTAGTCATCACCATGCCCTACTGGTGCACACATGTAGTCATCACCATGCACTACTGGTGTACACATGTAGTCATCATCATGCCCTACTGGTGCACACATGTAGTCATCACCATGCACTACTGGTGCACACATGTAGTCATCACCATGCCCTACTGGTGCACACATGTAGTCATCACCATGCACTACTGGTGTACACATGTAGTCATCATCATGCCCTACTGGTGCACACATGTAGTCATCACCATGCCCTACTGGTGCACACATGTAGTCATCACCATGCCCTACTGGTGCACACATGTAGGCATCATCATGCACACACACACACAAACTCTCATGAGATTGTCGCACATGACCGTCCTCCTCCTCCTCCAGGAGCGTCCACCAGATATGAGGCAGCACTTACACAATCCGGACCCTCCCGATCCATCATACTCAGTCACAAAGGCATCAAATTGTACTCCAAAGAAAGTCGGTTATTCCAACACCAAGACCTTGCGGGCCACGTCGACTTGCGCCAGACTGAGGTGGAACATCAGTCAACACATTAATTCTCATCAGCAAACAAAGGGCGTTCCTGACCCCCACGTCTCGCGGTCAGCGATGACACATCCTCACAGACAGTCACGCGCTTCCGTTGTGTGTCGCACAACCAGGACATAAAGGGAATGTTCGTCCTTACATCACGGGCGTGTGCTTACCCCGCAGTCACCCACCCATGGATGCACGACCCAGGTGTCCACAACTCGGCCAAAAGAACCATACCTTCCCTCCGTCAGACAACGGGCCGCCCGCCCTTCGACAGTTGGCGCCCAGCCCCATCACCATGAGGGCCACACATGCCACACATGTCCTCATACGAACGCTACACTCAGCAGAATACCGAACCTTATGTAGACAGACACCATCCAGCACAAGCTGTGTTCATCGTCGTATTATGAGCAATGACAATCTCCCTCTCAGGATAGAATCGCATAAGGAACTCTTCAGACATATTCGAATGCTCTTTAGCATCGTTTGACGTTCGAGGTTGTGAGTTAATGGGTTCTTTTCATGATCATCCAGACACTATTTACCTAGACAGCGGCGTGGAAGCAGTTATCATTCATTATGATTTAACTCAACTATGAATGTGTGCTCAGCTTGTTCAATACTCCCATTTTTATCCATCTCTTCAGACCATCTCGAATGAAAACGCTCGACGTAAGAGCCACTACTGAAATGAGCGCCTCGGTCATTACCATAATCCCTTACATTGTTTCGTGGTGTATGGCAACAACGTATGAGCTCCCCTCGTTATAATACGTTCCTCTCATTGTCAGAGAAGACTTGCCACTCAGGATCGTTGATCCATCTGTTAACCACACCAGTGCTAGACGGCTCATAATGCACATCCTTTCTACTAATTGTCCAAGAACAACGGAACACATACATGACTTTGCATGGTGACACGTTAACGAAAGTTCCACTCTCCCCTTCCCAAACATGGAGGCATAACCATGGACTCAGGCATAGTCAGGGTAATCTCGCACATAAGGTAGTTGCTGAGCCTTCCTCACTAACTGTCAGAGCATTATCGATGGACGCCTCTTGTGTTCATGAGGGCGCTGATGGAGAGATCGCCATATACATTGCCAATAGGCGACCCACTCCTGTCCGTCTCCGCAGAGGGACTAAGCTTGTGGAATTCTCCGTTTGGAAGTTCGGAATTCAAGACGAGGAGTTGCATGAGTTTAACATGCGTCTAAGTCTCGGATTCCACTAACCCACCACCACCTACTCCTTCTACCCCTGACTCAGCAGTGCACGTCAGCTCCCACCTTCACCCCTGACATGATACCCAAGGTAGGATTAACCAAGCATGTTGACCAGTTAACACTTAACCAGTATAGATCTATTATTGCCTTATCCGGAGAACCACTCGGCAGAACTCAGTCGGATGCCCACACAATGAACTTAGAGAAAGGCACACGTCCCATTTACGTCCTAGCCTATCGACTGCCACACGCGCACACAGACACATAGCAGACAAACTTGCTCAGGATATGTTGAAAAATAATGTTATAGAAGAGCCACGATCACCATGGAATTCACCACTTCTGATCGTTCGAAAAAAGAACGAAACTTTTAGATGATTCATAGATTTTAGGACACGCAACACGGTCACGTTGAAGGATCGGTTTTCCTATTACCAGTGGTAGCAAAATTTCTAGAAGAAAGTCGGTCTTCCTGGGATGTTAGGACAACTGTTCCAAGTTAAGGAAGTGTATCTAGCACAGCGAGTCTTATGCAGAGGCAACGAGATGAAGGGTACCCTCCCATGTTGTCAGACAGACAGACACTCACTCCAACAGCATTAGTACAGGAGTTCTTGAAGTCAGCACATGACTCGCCGCCAGGCCGCACACCCAGGCGCACATAGATCCTATAAGCAGACTCGTGTGAGGCATTTTTGACCAAGATGCAGAAAAACATTACAGGTCAGATATGTGAGATGCCAAATCTGTAACACACACAAGGGAAGTCCCACTCCCTCACTATCTGTGTTGAAATACCCCGTACCTTCATACCCATGAGGAAAGGTTTCTATGGACTTATTAGGAGGTTTTCCCAGAGCCATGGCAGTTTACAGATGTGTTTTAGTAATCAGTGATGCTTTTACAAGATATTGTGAATCAGTTCCAGTTCAAAATAAAGACGCAGCCACGGTCGCTAAGGCGCTCGAGAAACATCAAGACAGACATGATGTGCCGAAGGTTTTAGTGACAGATGATGAAGGGGATATTAATAACTCATTATTAGAATAACTGTAAGTTGTATAACATAACTAAATGTAATATAATGGCACATCACCCAACCTCAAATGGCCTGACAGAAAGATTAAACTGTAAAATACTCCAGTGTCTTCGCACTGACATTAATTTTGATCATGATAAATAGGATGAATACCTGTCTGATGTCCAGTGTTCATGTAACTCAACATAAGTCAACTGGAGACACATCCCTCCACGTCTTACACAGTTTTGATAAAGTTTTGCCTCGTGACATAATAACTTCCCCTCCTTCACGTCCAGCGGTTCAGAAATCAATTGTAGCAGAAAAATATCTCACGATTCAACTGATTCATCAAGAGATCAAGAAAAATGTATGGGAAGCCACTACAGCTTTCGTGGATCAGGCGAATAAGTTCGGAAAAACCATCAAAAGTACGTGGCTCCCGAACTCTTGGTAATGGTGCTGGAATTTAACTCTATAAGCGAAGCTTCTAAACTAGACCCAAACATTGTCTGGTCCTTATAGAGTCTTAGATCTTATAAAGGGACATAAGTTTAGGGTTCGACACCTCAATACAGGAGACATTCGTGAGAAACATGAAGACCACTTTGAAAGTTGGACAATATTGTGAGCAATTATCATCCCTGACCCACACCAGACAACACTCCTCAACCCTGAGACAATGTCACCCAACCACCTTCTACCACTGGTCAGTCCGTCCCCGCCCACACCAGAAGCCACGACCCTCACACCACACACACACACACACACACACACACATCAGTGGTCAGTAAGGCTTCACCTTTAATAAGCAGTTTAGGTTTAAGAACTTAATTTAGTTAGGAGGAAGGTTAAAATTCTTCACAATTTTTTCAACAACCTCTTAACAACAGTTTTATTACAGCCGGAGGCAGAAGTGTTCAAATAACATTCCCAGTATGTGAATGTCATCATTTTAACAGTTATTAACTTGACACAAGTAGAATTATTGTTAAAAATCAGTTGATATTTCAATAATAACATATGTTAATTGCCACATATGTTGAGAGTTTACATGCTCAAATTACTTCTCATATACATTATTTCACTAACTTCTCAGAAGGTACACAGTGGCCAAGAAACATCATTTATACGAACGACTTTTGAGTTTCCTCATATATAATGTGGATTCCTCATTAATAACATGTTCTTCCTTAGACAATTTAACATTGTGACATAAACCATTGTGTGGCTCCCACAGTTTCACGGCTGGCCATATGGAGTTGACCTCTGACCTCAGGGCACCACGACCCGCTAACGGCTCTACCGCCAGTCGACTCCAGGTAGTGGCCCAGGAGAGTAGTGGCCCAGGAGGGTAGTGGCCCAGGAGACAGCAAGGTTGTGTGTCTTACAATTATTTACCCACTGGGTAAATGTACATATTTAAATGTCTAATAAAACTGTAAACGCCAACCGACCTTCATTAAGCAGCACGGAAACAACGAAGGATCTGGTCTCTACTTATAAGTTCTTATAAGTGCTTATAAGTGCTCTCAGGGACTTACACAAGTAGCTATTGCCATGCCCTACTGGTGCACACATGTAGTCATCATCATGCCCTACTGGTGCACACATGTAGTCATCATCATGCCCTACTGGTGCACACATGTAGTCATCATCATGCCCTACTGGTGCACACATGTAGTCATCATCATGCACTACTGGTGCACACATGTAGTATGCCATACTGGTCCACACATGCAGTATGTCGTACTGGTCCACACATGCTGTATGCCATACTGGTCCACACATGCAGTATGTCATACTGGTCTACATATGCAGTATGCCATACTGGTCCACATATGCAGTATGTCATACTGGTCCACACATGCAGTATGTCATACTGGTCCACATATGCAGTATGCCATACTGGTCCACACATGCAGTATGTCATACTGGTCCACACATGCAGTATGTCATACAGGTCCACACATGCAGTATGTCATACTGGTCCACACATGCAGTATGTCATACTGGTCCACATATGCAGTATGCCATACTGGTCCACATATGCAGTATGTCATACTGGTCCACACATGCAATATGTCATACTGGTCCACATATGCAGTATGCCATACTGGTCCACACATGCAGTATGTCATACTGGTCCACACATGCAGTATGCCATACTGGTCCACACATGCAGTATGTCATAATGGTCCACACATGCAGTATGTCATACTGGTCCACACATGCAGTATGCCATACTGGTCCACATATGCAGTATGTCATACTGGTCCACACATGTAGTATGTCATACTGATCCACATATGCAGTATGTCATACTGGTCCACACATGCAGTATGTCATACTGGTCCACACATGCTACTAGTATGCCATACTGGTCCACACATGCAGTATGTCATACTGGTCCACATATGCAGTATGTCATACTGGTCCACACATGCAGTATGTCATACTGGTCCACACATGCAGTATGTCATACTGGTCCACACATGCAGTATGCCATACTGGTCCACATATGCAGTATGTCATACTGGTCCACACATGCAGTATGTCATACTGGTCCACACATGCAGTATGTCATACTGGTCCACACATGCAGTATGTCATACTGATCCACATATGCAGAGTCATACTGGTCCACACATGCAGTATGTCATACTGGTCCACACATGCAGTATGTCATACTGGTCCACACATGTAGTATGTCATACTGGTCGACACATGCAGTATGTCATACTGGTCCACACATGCAGTATGTCATACTGGTCCACACATGTAGTATGTCATACTGGTCCACACATGTAGTATGTCATACTGGTCGACACATGCAGTATGTCATACTGGTCCACACATGCAGTATGTCATACTGGTCCACACATGTAGTATGTCATACTGGTCCACACATGTAGTATGTCATACTGGTCCACACATGTAGTATGTCATACTGGTCCACACATGCAGTATGTCATACTGGTCCACACATGTAGTATGTCATACTGGTCCACACATGCAGTATGTCATACAGGTCCACACATGCAGTATGTCATACTGGTCCACACATGCAGTATGTCATACTGGTCCACACATGTAGTATGTCATACTGATCCACATATGCAGTATGTCATACTGGTCCACACATGCAGTATGTCATACTGGTCCACACATGCTACTAGTATGCCATACTGGTCCACACATGCAGTATGTCATACTGGTCCACACATGCAGTATGTCATACTGGTCCACACATGCAGTATGTCATACTGGTCCACACATGCAGTATGTCATACTGGTCGACACATGCAGTATGTCATACTGGTCCACACATGCAGTATGTCATACTGGTCCACACATGCAGTATGTCATACTGATCCACATATGCAGAGTCATACTGGTCCACACATGCAGTATGTCATACTGGTCCACACATGCAGTATGTCATACTGGTCCACACATGTAGTATGTCATACTGGTCGACACATGCAGTATGTCATACTGGTCCACACATGCAGTATGTCATACTGGTCCACACATGTAGTATGTCATACTGGTCCACACATGCAGTATGTCATACTGGTCCACACATGCAGTATGCCATACTGGTCCACACATGCAGTATGTCATACTGGTCCACACATGCAGTATGTCACACTGGTCCACACATGCAGTATGTCATACTGGTCCACACATGCAGTATGTCATACTGGTCCACACATGCAGTATGTCATACTGGTCCACACATGCAGTATGCCATACTGGTCCACATATGCAGTATGTCATACTGGTCCACATATGCAGTATGTCATACTGGTCCACACATGCAGTATGTCATACTGGTCCACACATGCAGTATGTCATACTGGTCCACACATGCAGTATGTCATACTGGTCCACACATGCAGTATGCCATACTGGTCCACATATGCAGTATGTCATACTGGTCCACACATGCAGTATGTCATACTGGTCCACACATGCAGTATGCCATACTGGTCCACATATGCAGTATGTCATACTGGTCCACACATGCAGTATGTCATACTGGTCCACACACACGCTGCTGTATAAGATGTGAAGGATAAGAATTAAGCATTTCATGAAAGAGCATTTGAAATGACTTGATAAATGGAGGTTTAAGTGTGATGGTGATAGTGTATGATGGTGATAGTGCATGATGGTGATAGTGTATGATGGTGATAGTGTATGATGGTGATAGTGCATGATGGTGATAGTGTATGATGGTGATAGTGCATGATGGTGATAGTGTATGATGGTGATAGTGTATGATGGTGATAGTGCATGATGGTGATAGTGTAGGATGGTGATAGTGTATGATGGTGATAGTGCATGATGGTGATAGTGTAGGATGGTGATAGTGTATGATGGTGATAGTGCATGATGGTGATAGTGTAGGATGGTGATAGTGTATGATGGTGATAGTGCATGATGGTGATAGTGTATGATGGTGATAGTGTATGATGGTGATAGTGCATGATGGTGATAGTGTAGGATGGTGATAGTGTATGATGGTGATAGTGCATGATGGTGATAGTGTAGGATGGTGATAGTGTATGATGGTGATAGTGCATGATGGTGATAGTGTATGATGGTGATAGTGTATGATGGTGATAGTGTAGGATGGTGATAGTGTATGATGGTGATAGTGTAGGATGGTGAAAGTGTATGATGGTGATAGTGTATGATGGTGATAGTGTATGATGGTGATAGTGTATGATGGTGATAGTGTAGGATGGTGATAGTGTATGATGGTGATAGTGTAGGATGGTGATAGTGTAGGATGGTGAAAGTGTATGATGGTGAAAGTGTATGATGGTGAAACTGCATGATGGTGATAGTGTATGATGGTGATCATGTATGGTAGTAATATATTTTGGTGATTCTATATGATGGCGACATTGTATGATAGTGACAGTGTATCATGATGACAATGTATGATGATGATGATGACAGTGTAATGACAATGACACGCATGATTATGATGGCAATGATGATAGTGTATTTTGGTGTCAAGTGTTTGATGATGTTGATCATGATGACACATGTAGGAACACAAAAGACTGCAGGTAGCAACAGACAGGTGGATCCCCTTCGAGGTATATCTGTGAAAGAGATAAGAAACACAAAAGATTAGCTTGAGAAGATAAGAGGAAAGAAGAGATTACAGATGGCACAAGGCGAAACCCCTGTAGATTCTGTGTTACTTGGATGGCCCAAATAGTTATTCCTGGACTCGTAGCGAAGAATCTGTCACGTTCACTCTTAAACGTCTCTCTAGTGCTGCTTTGAACTTCCTGCACTGGCAAATCATTCCTTATGTTAACAATGCAGTTGAAGAAGAAAAGGAAAGATTGGCATAAGATAAAGGCTTTTGGAAAACCTTGACTAGTGCTGGTAGGAGACCTGCCCTAGATGGTGTCCAACTGATTAAGTCCAATCAAGTCTCCACATAGGACAAAACCAGCAGTATGTCGCGTTCCAGAAGTGGGATCTTAGACAGCAGCGTTCTGAAGCAGTTGGGTCTTTGAATGCAGCGTTCTAGACCTTTGAGGTCTTTGAATGTAGTGTTCAGGACCTTTGAGGCCTTTGAATGTAGTGTTCTGGACCTGTGAGGCCTTTTAATAGAGTGTTCTGGACCATTGGGGTCTCTGAATGCATCGTTCTAGACCTGTGGGGCCTTTGAACCCACAGGTCTAATTATAGATGCAAGTTGCTTGGTCAAATGTTCAAAGTTTTTCTGGGAACAACATTGCATCTTCCACCTGGTGCAGTAACGGCACAAGTAAGAGAGAGCGTCTTGAATCGCTTGTCTTACAGGCTCAGAGACGTTTCTCATTAGGTGTATGTGCTCGTCAAATTCGAAGGTCTTGTTGCGCGGCTCATGGTCGAAGTTGTGACTGATGGGAAAGTGATGCGATCCCTCATGATGCTTACCCTGACGGAAGGTGCCATAGTCAGTCATAATCCCCTCCCTCATCCTGGCTCACCAAGGGAGTAGCCAGAGTCCCTCATGATCCACTTCCTCATATTGCCCCACCATGGGGAAACCTAGTGCAAAAAAAAAAGCTGAAATGGATCACTCATTCAAGATCCCTCAATATGTCAAAGTCAGCTGGAGCTATGGGTTCTGTAGGAGCCTTCAGGACTGAGCAGAATCCCTCCTGGTCTCCTCCTGTGGTATCCTTCCCTGATCTCATGGCGGGATGTACTCCAGCACGCTACTGTGTAAGAGATGTGTACAGCTACCTTCTGTACTACGGTCCAGTCGACCCTCACTACCACTTTGAAGGGTTGGTGGACGGCCACGGCCGACCAGATGGCTGACTACACACATGGTGTCCTCTCGACCTTGGCGTTGAGTGGTTCCTGTACTAGAAGTCTATTTAAATGACATTATCTAACGAGGTGGATGATGGTGTGTGTTGGTGAGCCTCCTTTCCACACTCGTCTCACCTCAGTCGCCCTACCACAATCTCTCTTCCTCTTCCGCCCTACCTCCCTTCTTTTTCTTATTTTCTTCCTCTTTTCCTCCTTTTCTCGTCTCTTCCTATACCTCTGCAGGTCATCTAAGCTGCATTCTATCAGCGAAAAATTTCGTCACACACTCTGAGTGCCAATTAAAAAATCGCATCTCAACATCTGAGTCAGCCCGAGAGGGCATGTTGAAATAATATACATCCACATCCTTCCCCGACACCTAAACCACTATCGTCTTATGTAAATCTCGTGTGGTTTTATGAGAGTGGGCTAAGGTCATGGGCCAAGGGTCTGAACTGATGGCCGACAGTGACCCGCCAGAATTCCTAGCCGTCCACGCTCACACGATTAACACATTCGGCGTTGTTGACCTAAATTGCCTTAATATACGCGTCAATATCTGAGGACATTTAGTCACTCTACTTTCGGATACTGTGGTGTCCTACGTCTAGAAACATACATATCCTGGCTCATCCCACTCTGGTAGAGGTTCACTAGTGCCTCATCTTTCAGGGCCTCCTCCAGTAGGACCCCTGTGTGACATAGTCAACGCCTCTCCTCCTACAAGAGAAACAGGCAACCGCAGCACTTTAACTCACCCTACCTCAACTCACCTCACTATCTTACCTACACCATCACCACTTGCAGCAGCTCCCCCTGAGCTACAGCACCTGTGTACTGACACAGTAAAGCACCAATGTTACTACTGTGTTACCATACCCCTTTTCTCAGTCCTCACCATCATGAAGAGAGCTGGAAACTTGATAATTACCCACACTAAACTTCCCTCACTCACCTCTTTACCTCCTTCCATCACTTGCCTCTTCTTCTCCATTCTTCACTCGCCTCTTCCACATACTGTACCTCCCTCATTCTCCACTTCTCTCTCTTCTTCACTTCCCTCCTCCCCTCTCACCTCTCACTCCTCCCCCACTTTCCCTCCCCGCCCCTCTCACACAGGTCCACCAGGGAATATCATCATCCACCACCCATCGGCCGCCTCCACCAATCTCCGAAGGGGTCTGTCCATCATCTCCCGACGCACCTCGTCCTTGCCACGCAGTTTTATTCCAAGGATCGGTAATCGCCCTCCCGCGGTTCACCTGTCCTTCTTGTGACCAGTATCAACACAACAGATGAATCCTTCGCCAGTCCTTACTCTGCATCCTCACTTCTCTTCTCCCACAGTTACGTATGTGTTGCATATTTCAAATAGCCTCATCTATAGCCTCTTTTTTTTTTAAGCTCACGTTCTAATTATCGGTTCTCTTATACTTCTCATTCCTGTATATACACCACGGTGTCTACCTCGGCCACTTGGAAGTTGAGAGACAACCATTCTCTTCCAACCTTCCCACCATCTTTTCTTCACATCTTTTCAATTCAAGGTCTTCCCCATCTACTGCTCCTTCCTATCTACTCCAGGGAGAAGATTCATAACAGGTGACCAGGGCTGTGACACCAGCATCTTCCTCATTATATCCATCTTTTAACCACAAGTCCTGACTTCACAGGAAGGATGTCTACCAGTAGCGGCTGCCTGGTACCTACACACACTGGTTGACAGGGCCACCTGGTACCACACAAGGGTTACCACAGCAACCATAAACCAGTTGACCAGGCCGCCTGGTATTGCACAAGGATTAACACAGCAACCACAGACTGGTTAGTTATGTTGCCTGGTACTACATTAGGGTTAACACAGCAACCATCCACTAGTTGAGTCAGGTTAACACAGCAACCACACACACTGATTGGTCAGGCTGCCAGGTACTAGGGGTTAACACAGCAACCACACAAACTGATTGGTCAGGCTGCCAGGTACTAGGGGTTAACACAGCAACCACACACAGTGGTTGGTCAGGTTACCTGGTACTAAGGGTTAACATAGCAACCACACACAGTGGTTGGTCAGGCAAATATGGTCGGTGTTATATCTCTTTCATTAGTGAGCTGTAAAGATTTCTGTTATAATCATCAACTTATAACTGTATCAATTTATCATTTCACATTGAAACTGAGACACAGAAGTATCAGTGTTCCTCGCCTCTGAACCAGTGCTTCAGTGACTGTCAAGTCTGCCTGACCCCCACGTAAGCTGGTAACATTCAATCCAAAGTCACACAACCTCACCATCTCTCCCATACACCACTTGACAATACATAACTCACACACGACACTTTCCGTCGTAGCTACAGGGTTTCCTGCGGTGAGCACTATGCGTAAGACGTACCCCCTCTCACTGTGGTCGCACCCTCAACCCAGACAGTTAGTGCGGATCTGATGAAGGCACAGATGTGCTTGCCTTAACGAAGAGCAAGACACAGAACAACCCTGACACCAGAGGGACTTCCGCCTGGCGCCTCACCCGAGCCGAGAGCCGGCCCGCCAAGACCTGTGTGTTGCTCGGCCAGACAAATAGCCTCCCTCGATCCTTGGGAGGAGTGACACTCGGCCAACCTCGGGGCCCCGACATCCCTCATTTCCACAACGTTACCTTCCCCTTCTCGACCTCGCCAGGCACTTCCTGCCCACATTTGTCCCCACCCGACACATTCTCTCTCTCTCTCTCTCTCTCTCTCTCTCTCTCTCTCTCTCTCTCTCTCTCTCTCTCTCTCTCTCTCTCTCTCTCTCTCTCTCTCTCTCTCTCTTAGCCAACAAAAGCTCTACGTCTTGAAGACTCATTTGTCTTTCATCGCCAACTTCAACAGCGTTGCCATGAGGACATCTGAAGAAAAGGTGGAGCTGAAAATATATCAGGGTCTTCATGGATTCTTCTCCGACACACGACGAGGTGTATGGATGGCCAGTAGTGGTGGAGGAAAGGGTCGGATGTTGTCTCATAAATCTGTTCTAACTCATTAATATGACCTCATGATGGAAAGAAAAAAAAAAAAGGTCAAAATGCAGAGCATAAAACCAAATTTGTATTTAGATTTCAAACTGGGGATTGCTAAAGGCATTTGCGTCTACTGAATGTCGTTCTTTACTTCCTTCTCTCATTCACAAATTAAAGCACACACACACACACACACACACACACACACACACACACACACACACACACACACACACACATATACACACACACGTTCACACACATGTATACATACTGATATACACGTATAGGGCAGGTACGCACACGAACACAAACACTTTCACACACGTTCACAACCTCAGACACAACACTGCCACGCGTTTATATTACTTCTAACGCTTCACAAACCACTAGCACTCGTACACACTTTTACACGAGTGTGTTGTAACCTGGATGCCTCTCACAAGGCTCAAGCACTTCGCTGTAGAACATGTGAAGACCCTTAAACATATGATACGTTATAAGAACACTGTATTTCTTCATATGGAAATACAGGATCTTTATGGTAAGCCATCTTCCTTCTGCTGAAGGGGTAGCAGAGGCCAGGGGCGAGCAGAGTTCCGTGGCCCAGCGAACTGCCACATCAGGACATAGAGTGAGGAGGTTGACCTCCCGTTTAGGGATATGCAGAGGAGGGGGGCTGATCTCCCATCCCCGTTGTATACAGGGAGATGGGGGCTGACCTACCTTCCACCCAGGGTTATAGACAGAGAGGGGGCTGACCTCCCACAAAAGGGGTATACCTACAGATATAGAAGGTATGGGTATGCAGAGAGAGAGGACTGACCTCCCACTCACAGGTGTACAGAGAGAGGGGCTGACCTCCGACCTAAGGGGTCATGTTACAGCCGAGAGGCTATGGCTTGAAGGGGGTCATGTTACAGCCGAGGTTTGTGGCTTAAAGGGGAGGGGGGTTGGGTGGGTCATTTCACCGTCGAAGGTCTATTTCTTGAAGGGGGTCATGTGAGATTCATCATGTACTACATCGTGTTAACACACTCCTCGGTGTGGTTTCAACCCAGACGAACATTACATGTGAGATTATCTATCCAGATATTTACATGAAAAATAGGACGAATTGTTTACCCTGGCATAGTTGGCGAAGCTGCTGGATCACTGTGTGCCACCGTGTCTTATGGTGCTCTTACGTTTCTCTTGACCTCATATCCACCTCACACTCATGGAGCTATCAACCTCACACTCACGCAGCTGTCGGCCTCACACCCACGCAGCTGTCGGCCTCGCACTCACGTTGCTGTCAAAAAGCGACGAATGGCGGTGATCGATAGACATTCGGTGAAGACGGATCGTCCAGACCGCTTAGCCCTTACACCACTCGTTGCCTCAGACAATTTTCAGTATTAAGAACGAACGAAGGATTGGCTAGTCCTCGACTCTAGTGATAAACCCTTAAGTTCCAGTGTGAAAGTCACGCCATGAGATGGTTCATGTGGTGTCATGGAATCATAAGATGTGGTACAGTTGAAATTAACATGAAACACTTGCTTCTAGCCTGCTTTGTGTAGGTGAGTGGCGCGTTACACTGTATGACGAAGCTAGTACGGACGTAAATGGCCAGTTCTTGCCCTGGATCATATGATCGATAGAGCGTCTGCTGTATTGTCTCAGGCTTACGAGAATGATGTCAAAGATAGACATCTCAACACGTCCACAAGATGGTGCACTTTTCACTTCCACACATTATCTGACGTCCTGTGTCATGCTATGCTGAAACTGGGCTCAGAGTCCCGGGAATGTCACTTTTTGTTATAGATTAAATAGGGATGCAGGCCTGATGGCCTTCCTCATAGGTCAATGGCTGTAAAACCCAACAAACAGGTGATGTCATCCCACACAAGTATCGTGAACTGCAAATGTGTCTCTTATCTTAAACATGTACTCATCTTGGTCCCATGCATTGCAGCTGCTGTTTCCATCTAACATCCATCATGTACAGATAGAGTCAGAACTCGTGGGGTTGTGGCTGTCTACTGCCATACTTGTGACGTTGAATGTCTTACAGTCGCTAGAATGATGTACTTGGTCCAAATGAAGTGTTAGGTTGATCATCACACACACCAGCGTTGGTCGGACATAACAGCAGAGGCAGTGATGGATGTGATGAAGTGCATAGTGAAGCCTCTATCCGGAGCATCATTACGAAACGCGAAGAACTTATGTATCCTATGATGAACTTATGTATCCTATGGTGAACTTATGTATCCTATGATGAACTTATGTATCCTATGATGAACTTATGTATCCTATGATGAACTTATGTATCCTATGGTGAACTTATGTATCCTATGATGAACTTATGTATCCTATGATGAACTTATGTATCCTATGATGAACTTATGTATCCTATGATGAACTTATGTATCCTATGATGAACTTACATATCCTATGATGAACTTATGTATCCTATGGTGAACTTATGTATCCTATGATGAACTTATGTATCCTATGATGAACTTATGTATCCTATGATGAACTTATGTATCCTATGGTGATCTTATGTATCCTATGATGAACTTATGTATCCTATGATGAACTTATGTATCCTATGATGAACTTATGTATCCTATGGTGAACTTATGTATCCTATGGTGAACTTATGTATCCTATGGTGAACTTATGTATCCTGTGATGAACTTATGTATCCTATGATGAACTTATGTATCCTATGGTGAACTTATGTATCCTATGATGAACTTATGTATCCTATGATGAACTTATGTGTCCTATGATGAACTTATGTATCCTATGGTGATCTTATGTATCCTATGATGAACTTATGTATCCTATGATGAACTTATGTATCCTATGGTGAACTTATGTATCCTATGATGAACTTATGTATCCTATGGTGAACTTATGTATCCTATGATGAACTTATGTATCCTATGGTGAACTTATGTATCCTATGATGAACTTATGTATCCTATGGTGAACTTATGTGTCCTATGATGAACTTATGTATCCTGTGGTGATCTTATGTATCCTATGATGAACTTATGTATCCTATGGTGAACTTATGTATCCTATGATGAACTTATGTATCCTATGGTGATCTTATGTATCCTATGATGAACTTATGTATCCTATGGTGAACTTATGTATCCTATGGTGAACTTATGTATCCTATGATGAACTTATGTATCCTATGATGAACTTATGTATCCTATGATGAAATTTTTTATCCTATGATGAACTTTTATATCCTATGATGAACTTTTATATCCTATGATGAACTTTTATATCCTATGATGAACTTTTATATCTTATGTAGTTACTGAAAAACCGAACATTATTGCAATCTCAGAAACGTGGGTCAACTCTGAGAATAAACACTTAATCGCTTGTACAGGGTAGGTGGTGGAGTTTTGATCTACGTTGATAACAATCTAAGTGCTATTAAGATAAGCAAAGTAGACACACACACTTACCACTCTCTTTATATTGACATTACCCACAAGTTCTAAAGTAAACTACGTCTTGGCATCATTTACAAACCTCTAAGCAAAAAGACGATGTCAGACAATATAGCCCGAAACACAAGTCCTATAACTGCTTGTGGTCGGGGAAGGTGAGACAACGTACAGGGAACACTGTCTTGAGACTGTGGCTGGCAGGAGCGTGCTATGCAGGCCGAGGACGGTGTCCAGGATGTCCACGGCTGGAAGTTTCTAAAAGTGATTCTTGTAAGGTGTCCCGAAAGACATTGTCCTGGAAGGCGTTTGAGTAGTTGTCTTGGCTTGCAACATGGAGCCGCCCTAGATGTCCTGGAATATATACCGGTATAGGGTATGGAAACTGGAAACGTTCCTGGAAAATATCTGAAAAGCGTCCGTCAGTGTGGCTATCTTGGCAGTTCTCTTGGAAGATGTCTTAGAAGACGTCGTGTCATCAGAGGCTGCACTGAGCTATGTCCCAGAAGTGGCCCTGGAAACATGTATCTGTTGCTGGATCTAATGGTCATTAACGCTTGAAGGTCATTAAACCAATATCTGTTCCAGGTGGAGTAGATATACTGAGTATACCTATCCTGACCTGGAAAGTAATTCTGGAAGCTTACAGAGGTCAGGGTCCAGGAAGGAATAGTGCAAGAGAGTCACAGGTAACCTGGAAGCTATAGGACACTGCAGGATGGTGGCAGGAGCACTGGAAGCTACAAGGCAGTGCAAGATGACCAAAGAAGTGCTGGAAGTTACAGGACAGTGCAGGATGGCGGCAAGTGTGCTGCAAGTTACAAGACAGTGCAGGATGACTGCAGGAGTGCTGGAAGCTGCAGGACAGTGCAAGATGACTGCAGGAGCACTGGAGGCTGCAGGACAGTGCAGGATGACTGCAGGAGTGCTGGAAGCTACAAGGCAGTGCAGGATGACCAAAGAAGTGCTGGAAGTTACAGGACAGTGCAGGATGGCGGCAAGTGTGCTGGAAGTTACAGGACAATGCAGGTTGACTGCAGGAGTGCTGGAAGCTGCAGGACAGTGCAGGATGACTGCAGGAATGCTGGAAGCTGCAGGACAGTACAGTACAGGATGACAGTAATGCAGTAGTTGAGACACCATAGAGTCTAACTGAGAGAAAACGGGGCTGTTCACTTGCATAACTATGTTCTTGTTCATGGATTGCTTTTGACGTTCACAACGGTAGGTACGGGATTGCTCTTATACCTGTCTGTACGTAGAATTCTGATTACCACAAGCTGATTGTGGTGGCGAAAGGCGGGTCCGTGGTGGAGGGAGCGTCTCTCACACCTTATATATGCTGGCTGGTTGGAGTGTAGCCTCTATCTTCATAGCAACACATCTCTAACATCCTTTGCCTTTTTTGACATCTTTTCTTGAGCCGTTCCTCCGTCTCTGTACCTTCCCTCCGTATCTGAGGCTAGGGGGCACACAGGTTCCTCGTCCTTCTTCACAGTAAATTTCACAGAACCCTCCACCCTAGTACCTGGCTATGGCACTCCATATCCTAGTTTATATGCTCTTGAAATTGTTGAAGTGTGTCGAGCTTCCACGTTAAGATATCTTTCTTAAATGCTGTTTCATCTCTGATTTCTTAACATCCTCTTTTACCACATCGTCAAAAGTTACTTTTCGCAGTTGTTGAATTCTCACCGTCTGTACTGGTATCCTGTACCAGTGGTGTATCAGTCACTGTTACTAACGTGTTAACTAATATGTTAACTAACATGTTGGTAATGGAAATTTTCTTCTTCAAATTCCAAAAACTTGTGTCTCCATGACTCTCTATCACAGTGAGGCTCCATCTTCCCCCCTATAGATCTGAAATCCTCCGTCAGTAGCAATGTACCATCTCTGAGGACATATTCAATGCTTCCTGTGCTGTCTTCATTGCTCCTACACGATCATCATCGTAGATGTGTTCAGGGTCGTTCAAACCCTTTGGTGGGTTATGTAATATGGCCATCACTACGTCACTGCTGTTCATCTTAGAGATCTAAACCTGGTCACGTCCTCTGTGTACATCAGTTCTGCTTGGTTACCCCAGACTTGGCTTGGGGGAAGCTTAGCGTTAGGCCAGAAAATTTCTCCTGCAAGACGTGGAGGCATGACCTGGGGCTGGAGCTGCCAGACCACGAACAAAGATGATGATGAATTCCTGTAGCCAGACTGAACTTGTAAGTTGGTTCAACTGAGACTAAAGTACTTCACCCTACTGGCTCTCCATCCTACTGGCTCTTCACCCTTGTGGCAGTCCATCCTGCTGGCAGTTCACCCTGCTGGCAGTTCTCCCTGCTGGCAGTCCATCCTGCTGGCAGTCCATCCTGCTGGCAGTCCATCCTGCTGGCAGTCCATCCTGCTGGCAGTCCATCCTGCTGGCAGTTCTCCCTGCTGGCAGTCCATCCTGCTGGCAGTCCATCCTGCTGGCAGTCCATCCTGCTGGCAGTCCATCCTGCTGGCACTCCATCCTGCTGGCAGTCCATCCTGCTGGCAGTCCATCCTGCTGGCAGTCCATCCTGCTGGCAGTTCTCCCTGCTGGCAGTCCATCCTGCTGGCAGTCCATCCTGCTGGCAGTTCATCCTGCTGGCAGTCCATCCTGCTGGCACTCCATCCTGCTGGCAGTTCTCCCTGCTGGCAGTCCATCCTGCTGGCACTCCATCCTGCTGGCAATTCTCCCTGCTGGCAGTCCATCCTGCTGGCAGTTCTCCCTGCTGGCACTCCATCCTGCTAGCAGTCCATCCTGCTGGCAGTCCATCCTTCTGGTAGGATATAATATCAACTCTTGTCCATGGGAGAGAGTGTTCAATCCCTCTTATTACTTATTGAATCGCCTTTGTGACATGGCCAATACGCTTCCTTATTTTTCTTTTGAATTATTCATTGAATGCACACACATAGACAAGGCATTTCAGTGAGAGTATGGGTGAAGGGCAGTTATCTACAGGCAGATGGAGTATGGGTAAGTACAGAGTGTACAGGGGTTACAATACATCGACATAGGTCGGGTGAAAGGTGGACCCGAGTTGGGCCCAGGGACCCAGTGGGTTCCCCCCTCCGTCAAGAGGGAGGGATAGGGGGTCTAGAATACATCATATAAATTTCATTTAGTTACAGAATTGTGAGTGATGCTGACAGCAACATAAGTAATGATAACTACGTGATACCTGGCAAGGTTTAGATACGTCAGACATATACCGAACATCTTGTTAACATTCGAATTACTGTTTATACACAAACAAATTACATATACAGAGAAGTGTGTGTTTGGAACAAGACACAACATTGTTAACTGTATAAGAAAGAGATCAAACTTACCTCCCAGTTAACTTGTCCCTCAACCCTACTGAGAGTAATAACCTTGCTCTTATTCACATTTACTCTCAACTTTCTTCTTTCACACACTCTTCCAAACTCAGTCACCAGCTTCTGCAGTTTCTCACACGAATCAGCCACCATAGCTGTATCATCAGCGAACAACAACTGACTCACTTCCCAGGCCTTCTCATCTCCAACAGACTACACACTCGACCCTCTCTCCAAAATTCTTGCATTTACCTCCCTAACCACTTTATCCATAAACAAATCAAACAACCTTGGGGACATCAAACCGATCTTCACTGGGAACCAATCACTCTCCTTTCTTCCTACTCGTACACATGCCTTACATTCTTGATATAAAAAAAAAAACATCCCACACTATATACTCTTAAGACCTTCCACAAAGCATCTCTATAAACCCTATCATATGCCTTCTCCAGATCCATAAATGCTACACACAAATCCATCTGTTTTTCTACTTGTTTCTCACACACATTCTTCAAAGCAAACACCCGATCCATACACACACACACACACACACACACACACACACACACACACACACACACACATATATATATATATATGGATGGTATTGCAGTGGAATTTATTAAAAAAAGGGGTGACTGTATTATTGACTGGTTGGTAAGGTTATTTAATGTATGTATGACTCATGGTGAGGTGCCTGAGGATTGGCGGAATGCTTGCATAGTGCCATTGTACAAAGGCAAAGGGGATAAGAGTGAGTGCTCAAATTACAGAGGTATAAGTTTGTTGAGTATTCCTGGCAAATTATATGGGAGGGTATTGATTGAGAGGGTGAAGGCATGTACAGAGCATCAGATTGGGGAAGAGCAGTGTGGTTTCAGAAGTGGTAGAGGATGTGTGGATCAGGTGTTTGCTTTGAAGAATGTATGTGAGAAATACTTAGAAAAGCAAATGGATTTGTATGTAGCATTTATGGATCTGGAGAAGGCATATGATAGAGTTGATAGAGATGCTCTGTGGAAGGTATTAAGAATATATGGTGTGAGAGGCAAGTTGTTAGAAGCAGTGAAAAGTTTTTATCGAGGATGTAAGGCATGTGTACGTGTAGGAAGAGAGGAAAGTGATTGGTTCTCAGTGAATGTAGGTTTGCGGCAGGGGTGTGTGATGTCTCCATGGTTGTTTAATTTGTTTATGGATGGGGTTGTTAGGGAGGTGAATGCAAGAGTTTTGGAAAGAGGGGCAAGTATGAAGTCTGTTGGGGATGAGAGAGCTTGGGAAGTGAGTCAGTTGTTGTTCGCTGATGATACAGCGCTGGTGGCTGATTCATGTGAGAAACTGCAGAAGCTGGTGACTGAGTTTGGTAAAGTGTGTGAAAGAAGAAAGTTAAGAGTAAATGTGAATAAAAGCAAGGTTATTAGGCACAGTAGGGTTGAGGGTCAAGTCAATTGGGAGGTAAGTTTGAATGGAGAAAAACTGGAGGAAGTAAAGTGTTTTAGATATCTGGGAGTGGATCTGGCAGCGGATGGAACCATGGAAGCGGAAGTGGATCAGAGGGTGGGGGAGGGGGCGAAAATTCTGGGAGCCTTCGAAGAATGTGTGGAAGTCGAGAACATTATTTCGGAAAGCAAAAATGGGTATGTTTGAAGGAATAGTGGTTCCAACAACGTTGTATGGTTGCGAGGCGTGGGCTATGCATAGAGTTGTGCGCAGGAGGATGGATGTGCTGGAAATGAGATGTTTGAGGACAATGTGTGGTGTGAGGTGGTTTGATCGAGTAAGTAACGTAAGGGTAAGAGAGATGTGTGGAAATAAAAAGAGCGTGGTTGAGAGAGCAGAAGAGGGTGTTTTGAAATGGTTTGGGCACATGGAGAGAATGAGTGAGGAAAGATTGACCAAGAGGATATATGTGTCGGAGGTGGAGGGAACGAGGAGAAGTGGGAGACGAAATTGGAGGTGGAAAGATGGAATGAAAAAGATTTTGTGTGATCGGGGCCTGAACATGCAGGAGGGTGAAAGGAGGGCAAGGAATAGAGTGAATTGGAGCGATGTGGTATACCGGGGTTGGCGTGCTGTCAGTGGATTGAATCAGGGCATGTGAAGCGTCTGGGGTAAACCATGGAAAGCTGTGTAGGTATGTATATTTGCGTGTGTGGACGTATGTATATACATGTGTATGGGGGTGGGTTGGGCCATTTCTTTCGTCTGTTTCCTTACGCTACCTCGCAAACGCGGGAGACAGCGACAAAAAAAAAAAAAAAAAAAAAAAAAAAAAAAAAAAAAAAAATATATATATATATATATATATATATATATATATATATATATATATATATATATATATATATATATATATATATATATATATATATATATATATATATATATATCAGGAAAGAAAGAAAGATAGATAGATAGATATCCTGCTTTTGAGGGAGGGTTGTGATTTATTAATGTAATTAGGAGATTGCTTGAATTATTCATGACCAGCCCAGCCACTGACTGGCTCTTCAAAGAGGGTCACACTGAGCAGCCGAGACCCACACACTGGTTCCTCCGTCAGCCACTCACACACTGGTTCCTCCGTCAGCCACTCACACACTGGTTCCTCCGTTAGCCACCCACACACTGGTTCCTCCGTCAGCCAAGGCCACACACTGGGTCCTCCGTCACCCACGGCCACACCCTGGTTCCTCCGTCAGCCATGGCCACACCCTGGGTCCTCCGTCAGCCACGGCCACACCCTGGGTCCTCCGTCAGCCACGGCCACATACCAGAGCCTCCACTAACACCCTATGGTCCCATGCTGTACGTACTAACGCCATCTGACCCACACTACACACACACTCAGAACTCTCTCACCCTTGTTGTACACACACCCACACACCTCTGACCCTGGCTGTACACACACACACACACACACACACCTCTGACCCTGGCTGTACACACACACACACACACACCTCTGACCCTGGCTGTACACACACACACACACACACCTCCGACCCTGGCTGTACACACACACACACACACCTCTGACCCTGGCTGTACACACACACACACACACCTCTGACCCTGGCTGTACACACACACACACACACCTCTGACCCTGGCTGTACACACACCCACACACCTCTGACCCTAGCTGTACACACACACACACACCTCTGACCCTGGCTGTACACACACCCACACACCTCTGACCCTGGCTGTACACACACACACACACACCTCTGATCCTGGCTGTACACACACACACACACACCTCCGACCCTGGCTGTACACACACCCACACACCTCTGACCCTGGCTGTACACACACACACACACCTCTGACCCTGGCTGTACACACACAGACCCACACACCTCTGACCCTGGCTGTACACACACACACACACACACACACACCTCTGACCCTGGCTGTACACACACAGACCCACACACCTCTGACCCTGTGGGTAGTGCAGAGAGGTTGTGGATCTATGGGAAATAATTCTGCACAATATATGGGTTTTCTCCACCAGCATCTTTAGCCTCCGTCAAGTGACTCAAAAATTGAAAAATATGGTATTAAGAACCGGAATTTATAGAAAAACTCTTAAGCTAAAGATACGTAAATCTTGAAGAGGATTAAGGTTAATTTTGTGGACATACACTTAAGTAAAGTATTTCTGAAACTTGGGAGTAATTGACCAACTTAAGGATATACCATTTTGACCAAAAGACACCAACTATTAAAAAGAAATCACCCAATATATAATTGCAATATTTTTCAGCCATATGTGGTAGAATAATGATACCTTGAATGTAACTGAAGTATATGAACAACATCAGGTAAAAATGAGAACTCATTCTCCATTACAGAAATATCAAATTTGTTGATAAATGCCTTTTCATTTCATATGACATTTCAATAATTGATACAAAATGAAAATTGAAGTTTACTGTGAGGTTTTCCTTTAAGGGATAACAAATAGTTTATCGTATGCAGCTCATCTCTTATTTCTGAAGTACTGCACTTCAGAAATATGAAATATAACATTTCAGAAGTAACCCAGAAGTCACGGAGTGGACAAGAGAACAAACGGGTACATGGGTGAAGGGGGCTAATGGGGAGGTGATAACAGGTAGTGAAGTGAGAAGATGGAGTGAATATTTTGAAAGTTTGTTGAATGTGTTTGATGACTGAGTGGCAGATATAGGGTGTTTTGGTTTGGGTGGTGTGCAAAGTGAGGTCAGGGAGAGTGGTTTGCTCAAGAGAGAAGAGGTAGTGAAAGTTTTGAGGAAGATGAAATCCGGCAATGTGGCGGGTTTGGATAGTATTGCAGTGGAATTCATTAAAAAAAAAAAAGGGGTGACTGTATTGTTGTCTGTTTGGTGAGGATATTTGATGTATGTATGACTCATGGTGAGGTGCCTGAGGATTGGCGTAATGCACGCATAGTGCCATTGTACAAAGGCAAAGGGGATAAAGGTGTGTGTTCAAACTACAAAGGCATAAGTTTGTTGAGTTATTTTTTTCTTTTTTTTTATACTATTCGCCATTTCCCGCGATAGCGAGGTAGCGTTAAGAACAGAGGACTGGGCCTTTGAGGGAATATCCTCACCTGGCCCCCTTCTCTGTTCCTTCTTTTGGAAAATTAAAAGAAAAAAAAAACGAGAGGGGGAGGATTTGTTTGTTGAGTATTCCTAGGAAATTATATGGGAGAGTATTAATTGAGAGGGTGAGGGCGTGTACAGATTATCAGATGAGGAAAGAGCAGTGTGGTTTCAGAAGTGGTAGAGGATGTGTGGATCAGATGTTTGCGTTGAAGAATGTGTATGAGAAATACTTAGAAAAAGAGATGGATTTGTATGTAGCATTTATGGATCTGGAGAAGGCATATAATAGGGTTTATGGAGATGCTTTGTGGAAGGTCTTAAGAGTATATGGTGTGGGAGGTAAGTTGGTAGAAACAGTGAAAAGCTTTTACCAAGGATGTAAGGCATGTGTACGAGTAGGAAGAGAGGAAAGTGACTGGTTCCCAGTGAAGGTCGGTCTACGGTAGGGGTGTGTTATGGCCACATGGTTGTTTAATCTGTTTATGGATGGGGTGATTAGGTAGGTAAATGCAAGAGTTTTGGAGAGAGGGGCGAGTATGTCTGTTGTGGATGAGAGGGATTTGGAAGTGAGTCAGTTGTTGCTCGTCGATGATACAGCGCTAGTGGCTGATTCGAGCGATAAACTGCAGAAATTAGTGACTGAGTTTGGAAAAGTGTGTGAAAGGAGAAAGTTGAGAGTAAAGGTGAATAAGAGCAAGGATATTAAGTCCAGTAGTTAGTTGGGATGTAAGTCTGAATGGAGAAAAATTGAAGGAAGTGAAGTGCTTTAGATACCTGGGAGTGGACTTACCAGCGAATGGGACAATGCAAGCGGAAGTGAGTCACAGAGTGGGGTGGGGAATAAGATTCTGGGAGCGATGAAGAATGTATGGAAGGAGAGAACGTTATCTCGAAGAGCAAAAATTGGTATGTTTGAAGGAATAGTAGTTCCAACAATGTTATATGGTTGCGAGGCATGCACTATAGATAGGGTTGTAAGGAGGAGGGTGGATGTGTTGGAAATGAAATGTTTAAGGAGAGTATGTGGTGTGAGATGGTTTGATTAAATAAGTAATGAAAGGTTAAGAAGAGATGTGTGATAACAAAAAGAATGTGGTTAAGATAGCAGAAGAGGCTTTGTTGAAATGGTTTGGACATACGGAGAGAATGAGTGAGGAAAGATTGACAAAAAGGATATATGTGTCAGAGATGGAGGGAACAAGGAAGTGGTAGGATGGAGTGAAATACATTTTGAGCGATCAGGGCCTGAACATACAGGAGGGTGAGAGGCGTGCAAGGAATAGCGTGAATTGGAACGATGTGGTATACTGGGGTTGACATGCTGACAATGGACTGAACCAAGGAATATGAAGCGTCTGGGGTAAACCATGGAAAGGCCTGTGGGGCCTGGATGTGGAAAGGGAACTGTGATTTCGGGGCATCACACATGATAGCTAAAGACTGAGTGTCAACGAATGTGGCCTTTTTTGTATGTTTTCCTGGCGGTACCTCGCTGAAGCGGGGGGTAGCGATGCTGGTTCCTGTATGGCGGGGTAGCGCCGAGATGGATGAAGGCAAGCTGTATCATCGGCGAACAACAACCGACTCACTTCCCACGCCCTCTCATCCAAAAGAGACTGCATATCAGCCCCTCTCTCCAAAACTCTTGCATTTACCGTCCTAACCACCCCATCCATAGATAAATCAATCAACCATGGGGACATCACACACCCCTGCCGCTAACCGACATTCACTGGGAACCAATCACTCTCCTCTCTTCCTACTCACAAGAGACTTTTGTATAAACTCAAAGCACACGGAATCAGTGAAAAACTCTGTATATGAATCAGAGACTGGCTTACCGGAAGAAAGCAACGTGTAGTATTAAACGGCGAAGCCTCAGATTGGCTAGATGTAACGAGTGGTGTGCCACAGGGGTGGGTCCTGGGCCCAATTCTTTTCATAACATATATTAATGACTTAGAACTCGGTCTCATATCTAAGATCTTCAAATTTGCTGACGATACTAAACTAGGAGGTAGAGCTGTTAACATGCGAGACTACGAAATGATTCAAAGAGATCTTAACTTGCTAGCAGAGTGGTCAGACAGATGGCAAATGAAGTTTAATGTAGACAAATGTAAAGTTATGCACTTTGGAGACAAGAATATACGTTACGAATACAAACTATTCGGAAACTCTCTAACTAAAGTAAATGAAGAAAAGGACCTTGGAGTTGTCATTAGCAACAATTTGATGTACACTAAACAGTGTCAAGAAGCAAGTAAAAAAGGCAACCAAATGTTAGGTTACATAACTAGGAACATAGATACAAGACACCAGAAACAATTCTCACACTTTATAATTCTCTAGTAAGACCACACCTTGAATATGCAGTCCAGTTTTGGTACCAAACCTATAAAAAAAAAACACTAGGAAAATTTAGAGTTAAAACGATTGGATCTCTTCTCCCTTAAAAAGCGTAGACTTCGCAGCGACTTAACCCAAGTGTTCAAAATTCTGAACAAGTTCGATAAAGTAAACCACGAATATCTTTCCGTAATACAAGAAAATACAGTTACCAGGACAAAAGAAATACAACTCAAAGCTAAAACATGTAGTACAGACGTGGGAAAAGCTTCTTTTGCTATAGGTGTGTTGAACACTGGAATTAGTTACCGTCAGACATAGTGAATTTTAAGATTATAAATACCCTCATATGTCGTTCAGACAAATATCTTATAAGTTCAGGTATACTCTGAGAAAACGACAGAAATAGTTTGTATAAACGTCAGCAGTAACGGAGACACTAGATGGCTAATGCGCAGCAGGTGGAAGTCGGTGATAGCATGAAAAAGATTCGCTGGGCGGAATTACATTTTATTGCAACCATCAGATTTTTTTCTAACAGACAATCCAGTCGTGGCCTCCTATTCTCTCTCTCTCTCTCTCTCTCTCTCTCTCTCTCTCTCTCTCTCTCTCTCTCTCTCTCTCTCTCTCTCTCTCTCTCTCTCTCTCTCTCCGTCTACGCAGTCTACCCAAGGGCGGGAAAGAACAAATGAACTCGGGAGAAATTCGAACATATAATTCATGGAAGGTGCACCAACGTATTGGCGTTTTCTTAATAGGATCCCCCGGGGGCGAAGAATTAGCGAGGCCAGAAGACGTCAAACACCCTGGGGTCACTACAGATGAAGACCCTGGGGTCACTACAGATGAAGACCCTGGGGTCACTACAGATGAAGACCCTGGGGTCACTACAGATGAAGACCCTGGGGTCACTACAGATGAAGACCAGGGGTCACTACAGATGAAGACCCTGGGGTCACTACAGATGAAGACCCTGGGGTCACTACAGATGACGACCCTGGGGTCACTACAGATGAAGACCCAGGGGTCAGTACAGATGAAGACCCTGGGGTCACTACAGATGAAGACCCTGAGGTCATTACAGATGTAGACCCTGGGGTCACTACAGATGTAGACCCTGGGGTCACTACAGATATCCAACGTGAACTCAAGGAGCGCATCCATAAGACTCTGAAACCAAATTATGATCGGTATGATAATGAGAACTCTCACAACAAAAAAGAGACAAAATGCTAATATAATGACAGCGTTTCAACGGTCATATAGGATATGTAGTGGAATACTGCTATACGGTCACCTGGCAAATGGACACAAGAGAGTTAGAAGGCATTCAGATACACTTTGAGAAGCGTCAATTGATGGCTAGGAATATACAGACTGGCACGAGAAGTTGAAGGTGATTGATTCACAATCTAGGCAGAAGAACTGATAGATGGATGGTCATAAATGCTAGAAATAGATAGTGCACAGAATCTGAAAGTATCTTAGCAAAGAGTTCACAGCATTAACAAGTCTGGAATGTTTTTTTTGGAAGAAATACTTCCGCAATATGAAAGAAAAAATGTATAAGATTGTCTTAAAAGAATGCTAGAAAGATAATTTGATAGGATACCAGGCGAAGTAGGAAATGGTACACACACACACACACACACACACACACACACACACACACACACACACACACACACACACAGAGTGACCACAAAGACGTGCACCAGAAAACTTGGATTATGGTTGAGGTCAATCCCAGATGAGCCTCAGACTGACAACTACGAAAAAATACTTGGCCTCCGAGGTAGAGTCCGACTTACTAACCCAACCAATGTTCTTAAAGATAGGTCATCTCTCTCTCTCTCTCTCTCTCTCTCTCTCTCTCTCTCTCTCTCTCTCTCTCTCTCTCTCTCTCTCTCTCTCTCTCTCTCTCTCTCTCTCTCTCTCTCTCTCTCTCTCTCTCTCTCTCTCTCTCTCTCTCTCAAAAGGCCCGCGCGACGCACATTAAAGAGTCTCCCCCCTTATTGGTTCATGCCCAGAGGCATTATGAGCCAGTTTTTAAGCGTCAGTTTATGCACCATCCAGTCACATCATACCCATGCACAACAGAAACAACAGAACTAACAACAAGCCTAAATGGTAGTCCTAAGGTATTGCAAGAACTATACGGCAGTGCAGATATAAACTCTATATGCTTAAGAAATCAGGCAATGGACCCAGATACTGCAAAGCTCTATAAGACAATCAGAAGACAAGTAAAAGATCTCACCAGAGATGCCAATAGAGAGAATACAAAGTGAGTATCGCAAGAGATTGCAATAGAGATCCTAAAAGGTTTTATAGATACATCAATAATAAGATAATAAACATATAAGGAGAGGAATAGGATCCTTAGTAAATGAGGATGGGGAACCCATTGTGGATGATAAAAGCATAGCAACAACTGTGAACAAGTTTTCAGCTCAGATTTTACGCTAGAAAGCAACGACACGAATTCTGAGACAGTGATAGATAGCACTCACATGATACAAGAATTCACTGTTACAGTCAGAGAAGTACTAACACAGATAGATAAGTTGAAGACTAATAAAAGCCCAGGTCCTGATCGTTTCTATCCACGAGTGATTAAAAACATCAAACACGATATTGCCGGACCGTTAAACCAGATATTCAATAAATCGCTCCAGGAAGGAATACTTCCACAGGACTGGAGACTGGTAGACGTCACTCCTATATACTAAAAGGGAAGCTACAAATTACCTAGTAATTACCGTCCTATTAGCCTCACATCAATTATATATAACCTTCTGGAGTCGATTATTAAGAGCTAAAGCCGTAGCCTATCTGGAACGACAAAGCCTGATCGACAATACACAACATGGTTTTAGAAGACGTACATCATGCCTTCCAAACCTCCTTGAATTTAATCATACATTATTCAGTGCCCACAACGAGACAAAAGCAATAGATATGATATTCATAGTCTTCCAAAAAAAGCATCCGACAAATTCCCTCACGTTGAATTGATGCACAAAGTCATGGCCTTGGAGATTACTGGTTGCATAGGAAATTGGCTATAAGCCTGGTTACATGATAGGAAGCAGAGAGTCGTAATGAATCATCACTGTGGTCACCAGTAACTGGTGGAGTCCTCCAGGGACACGTACTTGGTCCTATAATTTTCACTATATATATTAACAATATTGACGTAGGACTAAATAACCCAGTGTCCATATCTGAAGGTGATACAAAGATTGGCAATGCCATATTCAATAATAAAGGTAGGCTAAGATTAAGAGAGTATCTAGATAAAATCGCTGAATGACCTAATAAATGGCTAATGCCATTTAACGTCAATAAATGTCAGTTGGTACAAGTTGGAAACCTAAACAAAAAACTGTGATTTTTTTTCTGAATTGATGGATCACAAGATAAAGGACACCTCTAGTGAGAGATCTAGGGGTCACTGTCTCCAGTAACTTCAAATTCCCCCAACATTACAATGGAGCTACCAGGAAAAGCAAATATGATGTTAGGATTTATAAACGGAAAGTTTATGTACGAAAGTAAGGATGTGGTATGACCACTATACCTAGGTCTAGTTGGACCACATCTTGAATATGCAGTGCAGTTTTGGGCCCCAAACGTATGTAAAGACATTCTAAACTGGAAGCAGTGCAGAGAAGAGCATCTAAATTGATTCCCTCCTTCCGTAACAAACCAGATGAGGAGCGACGGCGTGTATCAAACTTGTTCTCCCGAAGCAAGAGAGGACGCCTCCCAGGCAAATTATTATAATGTTTCAAGATGCTTAACAATGTGGACATTGAACATTTCTTTACGGTAGCACCAGTGTTACCGACGAGAGGAAATGAATGAAAACTTAGAGGTCACCGAGTTTATCTGGATTGTACGAAGTAATTATTTTTTCTTTAACCCACGTCATTATTGATGCGTGGAATACTGTACACTCCCAGAAAATGTGTTCAGAGCAATACTCTTAATATCTTTAGATATTAGACTTGATCATCACTTGTCACTCTCCGGTACTGAATAATTCATTTAATCAGTTATCATAACGTAGTGGTATATCATGCTACCTCCTCACTGATCTCTCCCTGGCTATGTTGTGTTATCATACTAACATTGATTAACCCATGTCACCTGCTTTGAGAGATAATTGGAAATTACTGTCTCATTTTTCAACATCAGGAATAATATAGACATGGCAAGTCGAGAGGCTGGAGCTCTTAAGTTTATCCTTAATTTTGCATTTCGTTGATGATGGGATGCATGACATGTTCATGTTCATTCTACCTTATGACTTTCCTGTGAAAAAATTTCCCTCAGGGTCATCAATCCTGCAAGGTATTTTTTTCTGCTTGTTTTCCTGTCGTGGTGTGCTGGAGGGAGTGGAGGGAGTGGAGGGTGTGGAGGGAGCCTTTGCTTGGCTCCCTTTCTTCATCTATTGCTCACCAGGGTGACCTACATCTTTTAACGTCAAGGCCAGACCACCTCGCTTAGACCCTGGGTTTGTGTGGTCTGTGTATCTATATAACTAAGTCTCTCTCTCTCTCTCTCTCTCTCTCTCTCTCTCTCTCTCTCTCTCTCTCTCTCTCTCTCTCTCTCTCTCTCTCTCTCTCTCTCTCTCTCTCTCTCTCTTGACCTGATTCACATTAAGGGAAATAGATAATCTATCTATCTCATCTACATTGCCTGGCCTAGAGTCACCTGGTGTGTCAGGTGTGGGCAGCAATGCACGTGGTCACTTGGTGAATAAAGTGTGGACAACAGTGCACGTGTTGACCTGGTGAATTAGATGTAGGCAGCAGAAACGTGGTCACTTGGTGCGCCAGGTGTGGCCAGCGGCCACACTTACTTCACAATCACGTGCCAAAATTCTGCTAACTTGCATAAAAGTCGTGTGAGTTACGTGTTGTCACGTGCTATGTACGAGAGAGAGAGAGAGAGAGAGAGAGAGAGAGAGAGAGAGAGAGAGAGAGAGAGAGAGAGAGAGAGAGAGAGAGAGAGAGAGAGAGAGAGATTACCTGTATGACTGACATGTTTCTGTAAATTGTCACCAGAATACCTTTAGAAAGGAACTCACTCTCTTTATGGCGTTTGAAATAGCTCATTAGGATCAAAAAATTTCCTCCGCTAGTAAACAAGTACGAAGGTAAACAAACATGCGTTGGTATCAACACAGCGTCACACACACGTTCTCACGTTTACATAAACAAATCCCCCGTGACGCACTCACACACACACACACACACACCGGTGAATATATTTATACACTGACGTCATGCATTATGTATTTTACGTATGTATTGTTCTTTACAGGTTAATCTGGCTGCATGCAGGCTCACGCTGGCGTAAGTTTTGTCAAAGCAGCAGTACTAATTAAGGAGACACAATGCCCTTTTATGCCTCATCTTTGAATAGATATGAGATAGATCCATTCTTCATTATAGTGTTCTGTGATGATATCCAACCCCGACCCACCTGCTCAACCCACCCCATTCCACTTGCCTCATCCCCCCCTTCCCTCACGTGTCTCCCCCAGGTCAACTGCCCCCACGCCAAGTGCATCCCCACCTCAACCGCCACCCCACTCAACCAGTCTCCCCACCACACTTGCCTCCCTACTCCCTCTCCTCACCACCCACCTCCAAACCCCACCTGCATTCTTAACCCCACCTCACCCCACCTACACAACCCACCACTCCCACCTCCCTCTAAACCCAACCAGCATATTCACCCCACCAGCCTCCCCTCACCGCTTGCCACCCCACCACACCTTTCTCCCTAATCCACCTGCCTCTCCAGCCCACTTAACTCCCCATCCACACGCAGGCACCTTAAACGACCACAGATTATATGAATATATGGTCGCCATTTCCCGCGTTGGCGAGGTGGCGCTGGGAAAAGAGGGCTGAGCCTAGGGGGGAGAAGAGGAGTCCTCATTCCCCCCCCCCCTCCCTTTTTTTTCTATTTCCAAAAGAAGGAACAGAGAAGGGGGCCAAGTGAGGATTTTTCCCTCTTAGGCTCAGTCCTCTGTTCTTAACGCTACCTCGCTAACGCGGGAAATGGCGAATGTGTATGTGTTGTTCATACAGACAGACAAGGCATGGCAGGTCAGGTGGTGTTCGCTCTGCCACATGAACACGACTAGTTCCAGACGACACAGATGTGAGGAACAGAACTTCGCTGCTCGCGGGTTCATCGTCCGATGAAATGACGAAGACGAACTCGTGATGTTCGAACCATGTTGGAAATGACGAAGACGAACTCGTGATATTCGAACCATGTTGGAAATGACGAAGACGAACTCGTGATGTTCGAACCATGTTGGAAATGATGAAGACGAACTCGTGATGTTCGAACCCTGTTGGAAATGACGAAGACGAACTCGTGATGTTCGAACCATGTTGGAAATGACGAAGACGAACTCATGATGTTCGAACCATGTTGGAAATGACGAAGACGAACTCGTGATGTTCGAACCATGTGATAGGTACGACGTCCAAGAGAAATTTTGATAATAAAAAAGACGTTTGGAAATAGTGAGAGTGATTTTTGTGATAGCGTATAGACGCCATAAGCTTTGTATAGATAGCAATAGAGCTTTGCATGATGACAATTAAGTCCTTATTAAATGACAAGGAAGCAGTAACTGTACATCTTCACAACTCCAATATAAAGTGGATAGATAAACATGTGAATGACTTCATGATAACAGAAAGGCTTGCTGGCTGTTAAAGCCAAGAGACGAAAATCATAACCATAAAAAGTATATGAGATTATAAAGAACGTACGAAGGCAATCAGAACCAATAAGGAATACAATGAAAGAAGAGATTTCTCACGATGTGAATGAGAATCTGAAAGAATGCTTTAGATGCGTTGAAATTAAGAAAGATATCAAGGATATTAATTGCTCATTACCGAATGATGATGGCATATTAATTAGCGAAGTCCTCCCCTACTTAACGATTATTTAACTATGTGTTTATCATTTAAATTCGTCTGACATAGTATAAGAACATAACATATTTCTTGGTGCAGAAATTCATAAACTGGATATACAAAATACTGAGAGCCATAAAGTAAGTGATGAAACGTTTAGGCAAGTTGGCTAACTACGAGTTAGGTGATGTGGTCCAGGTGATGTGGACCAGGTGATGTCGTCCAGGTGATGTGGTCCAGGTGATGTGGTCCAGGTGATGTGGACCAGGTGATGTCGTCCAGGTGATGTCGTCCAGGTGATGTGGTCCAGGTGATGTGGTCCAGGTGATGTGTGGTCCAGGTGATGTGTGCTCCAGGTGATGTGGTCCAGGTGATGTGGTCCAGGCGATATCTTTCCCAGAAGGTTACAGGGAAGTTAGTCGACCAAGAGATCATCCAATCAAGTAAAGGTTAGAGTATCATAACAGGAGATGCCAATGCCTAAAGACTGGAAGCTATTTAACGTAACACCAGATTTTCAAAGACAGTGACAGGATATACGTCTCAAACTACCGTCCCATTAGCCTCGAACTGGTTCTAGATGATATACCAGAAACAATAATTAGACTTGGAATAGTTAAATCATTAGCAAAACGTAGATTCATACCCGACCATGAATATGATTACCGCAGCAAAAGATCATGGCTACTTCATCTTACTTAATTATTTAGTCGTACATACATTGACCGGGCCTCCAAAATATTCTTTTATATAACTAGACTTTGATAAAGTCTTTGATGACGTACTACATAAACACCTGCTTATATCACAGGAGAAAGACTCGACGAATTGATCGTAGATTTTGATGGATGCCAAGAAGCAAAGCCTCTTATTACTGACTTCATGTGTCTAGTGGAGTTCCACAAGGCTCAGTCCTGGGTCCATTGCTTTTCATCACCTACATCAGCGACCTAAAGACACGACTCAACGATAAAATCTCGAAATCTGACGACGAATAGAAGTTAGAAAAAACATAGCCAATTCGAAGGAAGGCTGCCTGAAGAAGCAGAGGGATTTAGACAAACTGTTAGAATGGAGAACGACGTGAAAATGCATTCCAACATCAGAAAGTCCAAAGTAATGCGTTTTGGTGCCAACTATATAAACCATGCATACAGAATGCTCGGAAACCACAATTAGAAGTTACATACTGTTCACTAAAATCTTGACCGCTTCTTCATACATTTTGACAGGCGATGTCACCTTTACATTTTAATACCTTATCATCTCTCCTTTGGCTTTGTTTACCATCTTCAGACACCTGGGCATGGAACTGGCAACGTTCCTAAAGAATTCTGAGTCCATATTTTCGGTCCATAGGGTCCTGTTCTGGATGAGGCGAAGCTCTGTTGAGGTGCTGCAGGAATCAGTCGTCTGACCGTGCGTTCTGAGTGCCCAGTGTGCCTAGAAGTCTCACGTGTATCCACATATTCTTACATCCAGGCGAGAATTCGGGGCTTACTCCTCTCTAGGAAGGTATGAGGCAACCATCTCGAATCACGGGTGGAATAAATACAACGCTCAGAAGCGACATTCCCAAAATAAAGTGTCAGTCTGATAGAGTAACGAAAGAGCATAGTTCCTCAAGATAGCCTGAGGCACACTGAGGCGGGTTGCTGATCCTCACACCATTAAAAACACAAGCCTCAGTAACCAGTTTTACGATGATCACCCTAAGAGCGTCATATGCTTGTATCCACAATAAATCTTAGAAGTGTATCGCTTTTGAAAATTTATTGACGAGCGGAAAATACGTTTTCCGGACACCGCTGACGAATGGGACCTGGAAGTGATTACCATTAGTGACCACAAAAGCGGGAAACAACACCTTCCTACATACAATAAAGCCAATTGGTTGTTAGGTTTCATAGCCAGACGTGCAAGATGCAGTATAATGGATACAGGACTTACCCTTCACAGCGCCCTGGTCTGACCTCATCTGGTCAGGCCAGGTCACTGAACAAGATGAAAACCAAAGAGGAAACTTGAGCGGATTCAGAGAAGAGCAACAAGACTCGTTACCACACTCAGAAATTAGTATCATGAGGAAAAACTCCAAGACTTGAGATGATTCTCCCTAAACAAAATCAAATCAAATAAAAAGCCACAAACACCGAGATGATTTGATACGAGTTTACAAAACACTAGAATATTTATGATCCTTTTTTCTGTCTTTTTTTCTACTTTAGACAAAAATTAAAAGAATAGAATTAATGGAATGAAGGTAAACGGAAGAAAATCTAACAGCAACGTAGGGCAAATATTTTTTATTTTCATTTGACCAGATTTTAAACACTGGCATAAGCTCCAGATATATTAGTAAATACAAAGACCGTAAATATCTTCATAGGATAAACAAATACTTTACTGAGATCTGTTGACTAATTCTTTCATCATTTCAGAATCAAACCGCAGAGTAAAAGTGTTGTCAAACTGACATAGAGTTTTCTGGTCCACACTTTCCAATGAAATTTCCGTGGCAGTATCTCTCTCTCTCTCTCTCTCTCTCTCTCTCTCTCTCTCTCTCTCTCTCTCTCTCTCTCTCTCTCTCTCTCTCTCTCTCTCTCTCTCTCTCTCTCTCTCTCTCTCTCTCTCTCTCTCTCTCTCCCTTACCACATGGTACATTTTCTCTCACACGTTTTCCCTGCTGACAGTTGAGCCGGAGGGAGAGGTGGGTGGGGACGTGCCTTCTGCCTTCCTTTCCTGTGTCTACCACTATTCTCAGGTTACCAGGACAGATGGCTTCCTTCTGGACCATTAGGTCCCTTGTCATCTGTCCTCCCTATGTCCTCCTTGGTAGGTTACCTGCTTCACCAACCCCGCCCGCCTCCCTACTACCCTCTCTCCCAATCCCAGGGTACCTCCAAAACCCAACAGTCAGCTCGGCCCATCTTCCTCCTCCCTCACCTACCTCCCCAACCCATTCCCATACTTCTCCATCCTACCAGCCAGTCCCTTCCGCTTCCCACCCGCTCCTCCCCATATGCCTCTCCACCCCAGCCAACTCCCATGGTCCCCCAACCTCACTCGCTAATACGGTCATCCTATAAACTATGTACCTAAAGTTAGGTCAGGGAAAAAAGAATCTAAAGTTGTTTCCGAGTGTAGACACCTCTAGGGTCACACGTAAACACAACTGCAAACTGAAAGTGCGGAACTTTTTCGTCGAAAAACAATTAGAACTTTTCCTGGCCGCCGCGGGAAACACACACACACACACACACACACACACACACACACACACACAGGAACAGCAACCCTTGGATCTAGCCAGACTAGCCAACTCCTGTCCATGAAGGGGAGCAGACGATCCCCCTCATTGACGTCTGGTTCCTCCTCCGCCTGCCTGGCTGGGGGAAGGGTATTACCGGCTTCATTAACATGACATCTAACCGTACATTCTGATTCAACATCTGACAGGGTCTGTTGATGACCTTCTGGGCCATGAAGTGATCGAAGGGTGCCCAAGCCGCTGAGCCGGCTCCATGGCCATATGATAATTACACAGACACGAATATTTCGTCCAGTGTTGGAGAGAGATCGTGCACAGTCACCATCCCTCCCCTACAGCAGTGGTTGATGGCTTACAGGCGTCTGCGCCGATGGAAATAGGGGTACTAGATTCCAGGGCAAGGTGCCACTTTAGACCAAGGGCGCTTAAGACAGGGTAAAACTTCCACTCTTTGGAAAGGCAAAAAAGGCTAATGACTAGTCAGTTCCGTGTGCTATTAATAATCTTCGCTAGACCCACAGGTGCTATACCCTGGCCTGAGCCAGGTACCCAGTTCATCGGCCAACCTCTAGAAGTGGATGAACAGCTGGGTTGACTGTGGACCGACTGCCGTAACCAGGATTCGAACCTCAGTGCTCGACCTTGGGCAGGAGGCCCGTGAATGCGTCATGGCTAGGAACGCTAACCACGAAGGCCCATACAACACACCGTCAACATCTCCGTCTTGCGATACATCACTTCAGCACAACCCATATCATAATACACACTTTCATTTATTCAGTTATCATATACATACCATCAACATATGATAACCAAGTCATGATTTCATCTTTAGACCAATTAGATTTAGATACTATGTGGATATATATATATACATATATATATATATATATATATATATATATATATATATATATATATATATATATATATATATATATATATATATATATATATATATATATATATATATATATATATATATATATATATATATCCGCTGCCAGATCCACTCCCAGATATCTAAAACACTTCACTTCCTCCAGTTTTTCTCCATTCAAACTCACCTCCCAATTGACTTGACCCTCAACCCTACTGTACCTAATAACCTTGCTCTTATTCACATTTACTCTTAACTTTCTTCTTCCACACACTTTTCCAAACTCAGTCACCAGCTTCTGCAGTTTCTCACATGAATCAGCCACCAGCGCTGTATCATCAGCGAACAACAACTGACTCACTTCCCAAGCTCTCTCATCCCCAACAGACTTCATACTTGCCCCTCTTTCCAAAACTCTTGCATTTACCTCCCTAACAACCCCATCCATAAACAAATTAAACAACCATGGAGACATCACACACCCCTGCCGCAAACCTCCATTCACTGAGAACCAATCACTTTCCTCTCTTCCTACACGTACACATGCCTTACATCCTCGATAAAAACTTTTCACTGCTTCTAACAACTTTCCTCCCACACCATATATTCTTAATACCTTCCACAGAGCATCTCTATCAACTCTATCATATGCCTTCTCCAGATCCATAAATGCTACATACAAATCCATTTGCTTTTCTAAGTATTTCTCACATACATTCTTCAAAGCAAACACCTGATCCACACATCCTCTACCACTTCTGAAACCACACTGCTCTTCCCCAATCTGATGCTCTGTACATGCCTTCACCCTCTCAATCAATACCCTCCCATATAATTTACCAGGAATACTCAACAAACTTATACCTCTGTAATTTGAGCACTCACTCTTATCCCCTTTGCCTTTGTACAATGGCACTATGCACGCATTCCGCCAATCCTCAGGCACCTCACCATGAGTCATACATACATTAAATAACCTTACCAACCAGTCAACAATACAGTCACCCCCTTTTTTAATAAATTCCACTGCAATACCATCCAAACCTGCTGCCTTGCCGGCTTTCATCTTCCGCAAAGCTTTCACTACCTCTTCTCTGTTTACCAAATCATTTTCCCTCCCCCACCCTATGATTCACTTCCGCTTCCATGGTTCCATCCGCTGCCAGATCCACTCCCAGATATCTAAAACACTTTATTTCCTCCAGTTTTTCTCCATTCAAACTTACCTCCCAATTGACTTGTCCCTCAACCCTACTGTACCTAATTACCTTGCTCTTATTCACATTTACTCTTAACTTTCTTCTTTCACACACTTTACCAAACTCAGTCACCAGCTTCTGCAGTTTCTCACATGAATCAGCCACCAGCGCTGTATCATCAGCGAACAACAACTGACTCACTTCCCAAGCTCTCTCATCCCCAACAGACTTCATACTTGCCCCTCTTTCCAAAACTCTTGCATTCACCTCCCTAACGACCCCATCCATAAAAAAGATTATACAACCATGGAGACATCACGCACCCCTGCCGCAAACCTACATTCACTGAGAACCAATCACTTTCCTCTCCTCCTACTCGTAAACATGCCTTACATCCTCGATAAAAACTTTTCACTGCTTCTAACAACTTGCCTCCAACACCATATATTCTTAGTACCTTCCACAGAGCATCTCCATCAGCTCGATCATATGCCTTCTCCAAATCCATAAATGCTACATACAAATCCATTTGCTTTTCTAAGTATTTCTCACACACATTCTCCAAAGCAAACACCTGATTCACACATCCTCTACCACTTCTGAAACCACACTGCTCTTCCCCAATCTGATGCTCTGTACATGCCTTCAACCTCTCGATCAATACCCTCTCATATAATTTCCAAGGAATACTCAACAAACTTATACTTCTGTAATTTGCGCACTCACTCTTATCCCCTTTGCCTTTGTAGAGTGGCACTATGCAAGCATTCCGCCAGTCCTCAGGCACCTCACCATGAGTCATACATACATTAAATAACCTTACCAACCAGTCAACAACGCAGTCACCCCCTTTTTTTTTAATAAATTCCACTGCAATACCATCCAGATCCGCTGCCTTGCCGGCTTTCATCTTCCGCTTCTACCTTTTCTTTGTTTACCAAATCATTCTCCCTAACCCTCTCACTTTGCACACCACCTTGACCAAAACACCCTATATCTGCCACTCTATCATCAAACACATCCAACAAACCTTCAAAATACTCACTCCATCTCCTCACATCACCACTACTTGTTATCACCTCCCCATTAGCCCCCTTCACTGAAGTTCCCATTTGTTCCCTTGTCTTAAGCACTTTGTTTACCTCCTTCCAAAACATATTTTTATGCTCCCTAAAATCTAATGATACTCTCTCACCCCAACTCTCATCTGCCCTCTTTTTCACCTCTTGCACCTTTCTCTTGACCTCCTGCCTCTTTCTTTTATACATCTCCCACTCATTTTCATTATTTCCCTGCAAAAATCGTCCAAATGCCTCTCTCTTCTCTTTCACTAATAATCTTACTTCTTCATCCCACCACTCATTACCCTTTCTGATCTGCCCACCTCCCACGCTTCTCATGCCACAAGCATCTTTTGCGCAAGCCATCACTGCTTCCCTAAATACATCCCATTCATCCCCTTACGTCCTTTGTTCTCACTTTTTTCCATTCTGTACTTAGTCTCTCCTGGTTCTTCCTCACACAAGTCTCCTTCCCAAGCTCACTTACTCTCACCACTCTCTTCACCCTAACATTCTCTCTTCTTTTCTGAAAACCTCTACAAATCTTCACCTTCGCCTCCACAAAAAAAATGATCAGACATCCCTCCAGTTGCACCTCTCAGCACATTAACATCCAAAAATCTCTCTTTCCCGCGCCTATCAATTAACAGGTAATCCAATAACGGTCTCTGGCCATCTCTCCTACTTATATACGTATACTTATGTATATCTCTCTTTTTAAACCAGGTATTCCCAATCACCGGTCCTTTTTCAGCGCATAAATCTACAAGCTCTTCACCATTTCCATTTACAACACTGAATACCCCATGTACACCAATTATTCCTTCAACTGCAACATTACTCACCTTTGCATTCAAATCACCCATCACCACAACCCGGTCTTGTGCATCAAAACCACTAACACACACATTCAGCTGCTCCTAAAACACTTGCCTCTCATGATCTTTCTTCTCATGCCCAGGTCAATATGCACCAATAATCGCCCATCTTTCTCCATCCACTTTCAGTTTTACCAATATCAATCTAGAGTTTACTCTCTTACACTCTATCAAATACTCCCACCACTTCTGTTTCAGGAGTAGTGTTACTCCTTCCCTTGCTCTTGTCCTCTCACCAACCCCTGACTTTACTCCCCAGACATTCCCAAACCACTCTTCCCCTTTACCCTTGAGCTTCGTTTCACTCAGAGCCAAAACATCCAGGTTCCTTTCCTCAAACATACTACCTATCTCTCCTTTTTTCACATCTTGGTTACATCCACACACATTTAGACACCCCAATCTGAGCCTTCGAGGAGGATGAGCACTCCCCACGTGACTCCTTCTTCTGTTTCCCCTCTTAGAAAGTTAAAGTACAAGGAGGGGAGGGTTTCTAGCTCCCCGCTCCCGTCCCTTTTAATCGCCTTCTACGACACGTGAGGAATGCGTGGGAAGTATTCTTTCTCCCCTATCCCCCCCCATATATATATATATATATATATATATATATATATATATATATATATATATATATATATATATATATATATATATATATATAAATGTGTGTGTGCGTGTGTGTGTGTGTGTGTATACATTATTATTATTATTATTATTTTGCTTTGTCGCTGTCTCCCGCGTTTGCGAGATAGCGCAAGGAAACAGACGAAAGAAATGGCCCAACCCACCCCCACACACAATGTATATACATACACGTCCACACACGCAAATATACATACCTATACATCTCAATGTACACATATATATATACACACACAGACACATACATATATGCCCATGCACACAATTCACACTGTCTGCCTTTATTCATTCCCATCGCCACCTCGCCACACATGGAATACCATCCCCCTCCCCCCTCATGTGTGCGAGGTAGCACTAGGAAAAGACAACAAAGGCCCCATTCGTTCACACTCAATGTGTATACATATATATATATATATATATATATATATATATATATATATATATATATATATATATATATATATATATATATATATATACTAACATTCTTGTTGATCGCTTCCTGCGAGGGCGAGGTAGCGCCAGGAACAGAAGAAATGGCTTCATTCGCTCGTATCAGTTCTGTATTTTTTCTTGCGTAATTGAAGGAAACCACGCACCTCTCTCGGCAACCACGCACCTCTCGAACTTTTCCGTGGTTCCTTCGGCTGTTTCGCATGTCCTGGTTCAATCCAATGGCAGCATTGTATACTACATCACTATAATTCACTCCATCCTATTCATGCCTTCCACCTCGCTGCATGTTCAGGCCCCAGTCAATCAATTTTTTCTTCACTCCATCACTCTATCTTCAACTTAGTATCTCGCTTCTCTGCCCCCTCCATTTCTGACATATGTATCCCCTTTGTCAACCTCTCGTCACTCATCCTCTCCATATGTCCAAACCATTTCAGTACACCCTCTTCTCCTCTCTTAACCATAGACTTCTTATTACCACACCTCTCTCTCTTAACGCATCATTATTTACTCGGTCAACCCTCTTAGCACCACATGTTGTCCTCACACATTTCAGTTTCCACAGAGACACACCTCTTACTGGACCTTGAAACATACCTATTTTCGACCTCACAGATAACCCCCTTCTCCTTCCACACGTTCCTCAGTGCTTCCAGGACTTTGGCCCCCTTCTCCCAACTTATGCCTCACCTCAGAGCTCCCATGGTCGCATAAAGTGCCATGTCCACTTCCAGGTATCAAAAACATTTCACTTCCTCCAAGTTTTCTCCATAAGAACTCCCACACCAGCTAGATATCTCAGGGGAGAGGGAAGATAGATGCGTTCGCACGTATTCCCTGCGTGATGTAGATGACCACTCAAAGGGTTAGGACATTCCTGAGTGCTTTGAAAAGTTGGACTTTGATAAAGGCGTTCACATAACTCGAGCAGACATATCCAGTGCAGTGATGATGGCAGATAAGTTTACGTAGGGGAGAGAAGGGAATAGAATGCTTCCCACATATACCCTGTTTGCCGTAGACGGCCACCAAGAAGGGCGTGAGCGGGGCCGGGTTGTAAATCCTCACCTCCTGTATTACTTCCCAAAAGATGGAACGAAGGAAAGAGCCAAATGAGAATATTTTATCCTCCAAGGCTCAGTCATCTGTTCTGGACGCCGCCTCCTCGCTCACACGAAAAATGCGAACGTGTCTGGAGGGAAACTTGAAGACAAACGTTGAGCGATTTAGAAACATTTGAAAAGCTAAAGGAAGATTCTTCTCCCAGCTCTAGCAAATATCTATATAGATTATCTCTGTTTTAATCTAAATTTCTCTCCAGTATTCATAATGATGACCTTCCTTGGCTCAGATATGTAGACGATAACCTCTGTTTATGACGAAGACAGAAGAACATTCTAAATTCTCCTTCTTTTTTTATATATATGATTAACAACCAGGTACCCTGTGACTGATTCAGAACTGAAACTTGAACTCTCCAGATAATTTTTTTAAAACAAAATGAAACAATAAGTTTGAAACTGGAAAAACCAAGTTTCCAGTGTCAGTCTCAAAACTCAAGAGAGATGAAAAGTCCCTCCACTCCCCTCCTCTCCCCTCCCCTCCCCTCCCCTCCCCTCCCCTCCCCTTCCCTACCATACCATGTATATAGACGAGATCAGGTCGAAGTCTTTCACGAGAGACACCAAGGGAGGTAGCCAGGTGTGTACACCGCTACACCAAGCATCATGACCGTGTCAATGAAGCATTCATTTCTGGTCAGGTGCCTCAGTACCCTAAGGAATTTGTGACCCAGAAGTACATTGACGATGAATTGGATAGGAAAAAACGATCGCTGATAAAAACGATCGCTGATAAAAATGAACGCTGATAAAAGCGATCGCTGATAAAAAAACGATCGCTGAAAAAAAATGATTTTTTTGCAACAAAGTTATGTTATCCAAATGAATTTATTGACGAATTGTTTTACAAGAGATAAAAAGATGTTATTTTTTCAGGATAAAAAGACATATTCCCTTTGATCTCCAGCGATGATCTATGACCTGCAGTAGACTTTTAAATGATTCGATTGGTGAAAAGTGGCAACGAATTACGATAATCAAAACACGTCTCATCAAAGACATCCCCAGGACAGGTGACATTGCTAGTATGTCTTACACTCGTTGCGAATTACGTGATTGTCTATTACCTTACGTGGATCAAACAAGTAGACATTCAGTGCAGAGAATTAGTCATCACAAGTTAAGCGATCGAACATGATGGCAATTATTCATATTGGGGCGGGGCTGGAAGAAGGGGGTATGGCCGTCGCAGAAAACGGGATCATGCAGTATCCAAGAGTTGATCCCAGAATGTTTACGTCTGCCAGCAGCAGATCTTCAACGGGAAGACTCGTCAATGAATCAGATATTCCTCTTTATCATCTACGGTATGGTAGCTAAGACGCAGCAGGCAACTGAGGCTCTGGTAGATAGATAGGTAGAGATGTAGATGTATGTAGATGGATAGATAGATAGATGTAGATATAGACAGATAGATAGATAGATAGATAGATAGACACCCTAGCCTGAGCCAGGTACACAATTCATCGACCAATCCCCAGGTATGGATGACTGTGGGCCGACTCTCTCTCTCTCTCTCTCTCTCTCTCTCTCTCTCTCTCTCTCTCTCTCTCTCTCTCCCAGTATATCATCAGTATATCATTCATTGTGACAAATGACAGTATATATCGCCAGCAAGCAATGCATTGCTATCATGACGATATATTATGATAATTTCATCATCATTATTACAATATACCATCATCATTACGTCATATGACATCATCATTATTACAATATATCATCATTATTACGTCATCATCATCATCCTCATTATTACAATATCATGAAAGTAAAACTACAGGTGTGAAGCCAGATCGATGGGCATTTCTCATAATCCTTCGTCCGTGTTGTCATAAAGTTTCACACAACAATGTGGGAGGATACTTTTTTTCTTTCTTTTTTTGCCTTGTGTTCAGCGAGCTGCGTCGTCAGGCCCCAGCAATGGTCCGTTGTTGTTTGAAATTCCCTCGTGTGTGACGTATTTACGTCGTCTGGTAGCGATTAAAAGACGACCGATTATCTTACGTTGTTCTGTGAGGCCGTCAGTGAGCGAAGTAAGTGGCATTTGACCTTCAGTTGTGTCTTACTAGGCTGTTTGAATCACGCTTGGCCCACGCCATTTGTTCTCCCTTGTGGGAGGAGTCGTCATCCGCTCGTGAGGGACCCAGAACCGTGATTGGCTGTTGATGTAAACATGACACAGGCATCGTGTTTGAATGGTGAAGTTTGATTGGCTGTGTTAAGGTGTTGGGGGTGTGGCTTATTGTCAGTCTGGTCTGTGTTGATGGTGTGTGTCCACCACCTCCTGGTGAAAAGAAAGCTTAAGAAAATGTCTTGTGTTTTAGATTTATGGCTCGTGGCATTAATACTGAGAGATACAGGTGACTGAAAGATGATATACGATCCATAAAGAGGATAGGAAGTTGACTTTATGGACATAAATGACGGAAGATAATGGATTTTCAGCACACCGGCCCTAATATGGCTTGGATTTTCAGCACACCGGCCCTAATATGGCTTGGATTTTCAACACACCGGCCCTAATATGGCTTGGATTTTCAACACACCGGCCCCATAAGGTAAGTTGTACTATATAGTCTTAAAAAAAATCTATGGTATTTATTTTAATCTATTTTAAGCAGAACTTTTGATATAATTGTTTTGTGAAGGAAAGAATTACATTACAAAAGAAACATTTTTGTGTGTTTAATTATTATGAGGTAAAGAAAAATGATGGTTTTATGCGTAAATGTTTGTAAGGAAAAGGTCATAAATTGGTTATTGCCTTGAGAATCAGGGGAGATAACTTAGAGAATCAGGGGAGATAATTTAGAGAATCTGGGGATATAACTTGGTGGATCAAGGTTAACGACTTGGTCAGTAAGATCCCGCTGGGAACCATACAGTTAACGAGTTATCGAGGTTGTTCCTTCAAGTCACTTTAAGGGGAGTAAACAAGTCAACCAGACCATACAAAACTTGGACTCCCACTCAGACCCAGGAAGTTAAGGTGTCTTGCTGCGTCTGCCACACACACACACACACACACACACACACACACACACACTTAAAGTATACCTAACCAGATGATATTGTGAGTAATTAGTATAAGTAAATAAGCTTATGGCAGTTATCTTGTGGTAGAGGACGACCCAAAAAATGATTGAGTGCCCACCATGGAGCGTGTAGCTGTGTCACCTTGTGTGACCACAGGTAAGAATGGCGAATATTTTGTCTCATTAAAGTCTTTTGACGCCAAAGAGTAAAGCAAGTGTTGTTTCCAAAATAAAGATTCTGAAGTATGATACTCAAAGAAACAGTGACCCGTAAGATAAGGTAGTAGTGACAACGTGTCAAGATCAGTGTGGCAGTGACCAGTGAAATAGGTTGGTAGTGAGGATGTGTCAAGAGAAATGTGGCAGTGACCAGTGAAACAGGCTGGCAGTGATATGCCTAGACCAAAGTGGCAGTGACCAGTGAAATAGGCTGGCAGTGAGGATATGTCAAGACCAATGTGGCAGTGACCAGTGAAACAGGCTGGCAGTGACATGCCAAGACCAATGTGGCAGTGACCAGTGAAATAGGCTGGCAGTGAGGATATGTAAAGACCAATGTGGCAGTGACCAGTGAAACAGGCTGGCAGTAACATGCCAAGACCAATGTGGCAGTGACCAGTGAAATAGGCTGGCAGTGAAGGATTCAAATCGACCGTGAGAAGTGTTGCCAACTTCACGAAACAAATACATTTTTCAAAGCCCTGCTCCCTGGTTATCAAGACCCCGAGCTGGTCTATACATAGAGGAGTGAGTGCAATTATCTTCCACTGTAGTCCTACAGCAGATGACCTCGTCATGGACCGTCAGGTCCCCTGGGTTATGTGCTCCTCCCGCAGCCACGCCTGGTGGGTGTGGGTGTGGGTGTGGGTGTGGTGGGAGCAGCCTCCTGCTCACCAGCACTCACTCACCTCGGGGGACCCTGGCCACGGGACCTGGTAACAAGTTTCCGGCCAAATGTAATGGAAGTGTGACGGAAGTTCCCACCCCAGGCGCCCCTCTACAGGGTACTGCCGTACCTTTGGAGAGAGAGAGAGAGAGAGAGAGAGAGAGAGAGAGAGAGAGAGAGAGAGAGAGAGAGACTAGTACCAGAAGAAATTCTCATTTTGAACGTGATAGAGCAATCGCTTCGTTGTTTCAGCCACCCACCACCACTATACCTACAAGACACAGGGACGCATATATCAGTCTTCAATTCCTTTTCCCACTGCGACGTACATTAGAGTTCGAACCTCTTGCACCTCTTGATCTACTGCGCCAGTGACGTGCCCCAAAAGAATTGGAATACATGGTATACGAGGAGCGGCCACACCCGACACACAACTAGTGGCGGTATATCATCGCCTGGGGCCGCTGCCAGAACTCACATCACTGACATAGTTACACCATTTGGGCGGCGCAACGCACCGGCATGACTGGCTCGCTTCCCTGGGGAGTCGCCAGCGTCAGGAGCTCCCCTAAGGTAGTCAATGGAGGACGCGTCCCTCCTGCAGTGGTGACACCAAATCATTTCATAATTTCGATGTTATTAGAATGTAGATGGAACACTGGGAGGAGCAGGATGGACTCAGTCAACGGATATGCGATTATTGTTAAGCTCCTCCACCTGTGACAACGTCTCCTCCACTCCACCTGTGACAACGTCTCCTCCACTCCACCTGTGACAACGCCTCTCTCCTCCCCTCCACCTGTGGCAGTCTCTCCTCCCCTCCACCTGTGACAACCTATCCTCCCCTCCACCTGTGACAACGTCTCCTCCCCTCCACCTGTGACAACGTCTCCTCCCCTCCACCTGTGACAACGTCTCTCTCCTCCCCTCCACCTGTGGCAGTCTCTCCTCCCCTCCACCTGTGACAACCTATCCTCCCCTCCACCTGTGACAACGTCTCCTCCCCTCCACCTGTGACAACGCCTCCTCCCCTCCACCTGTGACAACGTCTCCTCCCCTCCACCTGTGACAACGTCTCTCTCCTCCCCTCCACCTGTGGCAGTCTCTCCTCCCCTCCACCTGTGACAACCTATCCTCCCCTCCACCTGTGACAACGTCTCCTCCCCTCCACCTGTGACAACGTCTCCTCCCCTCCACCTGTGACAACGTCTCTCTCCTCCCCTCCACCTGTGGCAGTCTCTCCTCCCCTCCACCTGTGACAACCTATCCTCCCCTCCACCTGTGACAACCTATCCTCCCCTCCACCAATGACATCCTCTCCCCTCCCCTCCACCTCTGACAACCTCTCCTCCCCTCCACCTGTGACAACGTCTCTTACCTTCCAGCTGTGACAACCTTTCCTCCCCTCCACCTGTGACAACGTCTCTTACCTTCCAGCTGTGACAACCTCTCCTCCCCTCCACCTGTGACAAACGCTCCCCAACCCTCCTCCCACACTGACAACGTCTCTTCCCCTCCAGCAGTGACAACCTCTCTTCTTTTCCAACAGTGACAACCTCTCGTACCCTCCAGCTGTGACAACCTCTCGTACCATCCAGCGGTGACAATCCTTCTTTCCATTTTTTTTCCATAATTTCATTTCATTTCTCCATCCCTCTAGTCACTGTTGACTCGTCCTTTACTTCCATCCTATGCGTGTAGCGACCCCTGTTCATCCATGGCCCCTCACCCATGTCTGAATCCATCTTGGACTTAGTTCTCCACCTTGCCCGTGTGTGCTGGGTAACAGGCATAGCCCACAGTAGATCTAGACTGATCAGTTGATGTATCAAGACGTGGCTGGCGATTGTACGAGTGAGGGGAGTGGGAGTGTGTGTGTTGCAGGCACACACCAGATATGGCCGGGAAGAGGACAGGGGTGGCCACGAGACATGGCCGGGAAGAGGACAGGGGTGGCCACGAGACATGGCCGGGAAGAGGACAGGGGTGGCCACGAGACATGGCCGGGGAGTGGCCACCAGACATGGCTGGGGAAAACGACAACTCACGCCTTAGGAAAGAAAAAAAAAAGTGCGTGTGGTGAACGGATTGGCCTCTCTTAGCGGAAGCAGACATGTACCAGTGAGGAAGCAACTTGAGTGGCTTCACTTGTCTCGTGAAGTTCCTCAAGGATCACTTCTAACACCCTTCTAACACACTTCTAACACACTTCTAACACGTCGTGCACATGAGTCACTTTGAGACGGGGTTCGCCACTAGAACCTCAGAGGGTTTCCACCACCACTGGGAAATATGGCCAATTCAGAGAAAGACTGCCTGAAGATGCAAGAAGATTTTGATCAACTGGTCGAGTGAACGGACACATGGCTACTGGATTTCAATGCAGACAGATGCAAAATGATGCACTTTGGTGTCAGAAATATAGAGCATAGGTACACCTCCAGAAAACTTAGAGAAGATAAAGAACTTGATGTGATAAGCGATGGTGACCTCAAATGTGGCGAAGAATGCCTAGTTGCAAACAATAAGGCCAATTGGACGTTAGGTTTCATTGCTAGAAATGTAAATTTGTAAAACCAAAGACACGATACTCACCCCCTACAACGTAGCCCTGGTTGGACTTCATTTACAGTAAGCCGTGCAGCTGTGGTCACCAGATATGGTCAAAGATAGAGAGAAACTGGATCGAATTCAAAGAAGAGCAACCAAAATAATCCCTTCACTCAGAAAAGAAAAGAGGGAAGATTCAAAGACAAAATAATTCTTCTTCCTCTAAAAAAAAAATCTTTGACTCCAGGAATACCTAACACTGAAATGAACCACCTTTCGTTGAGTGGTGGACCACTGGAATGAACTACTTCCCGTTGAGTGGTGGACCACTGGAATGAACTACTTCCCGTTGAGTGGTGGACCACTGGAATGAACTACTTCCCGTTGAGTGGTAGAATATTGGAATGAACTACCCCCGTAGAGTGGTGGAACATTGGAAATGAACTTTCTCCCGCAGAGTGGTGGACCACTGGCATGAACTACTTCCCAATGAGTGGTGGAACACTGGAATGAACTGCCTCTGTAGAGTGGAAGAGCAATGGAATGAACCATCTCTCGTTGACTAGCGGAACAGTGGAATGAAGTACCTTCCGAAATAGTAAATGGAAAGACAATAAGTACCCTCAACTCTGGGTAGATGAATATTCCACTGACAACACCACTAAGTTAGGAAGCCATTTCCCTATCAGTCATTGCGTCTGTGTCAAATCTTGCCACAGAGATGTTGTCAAACTGTAAAGGAACGCTTCCACACTTTCCTCCAAAATTTCCATGGTAGTCCCTCACCAAGGCAGTTGTCCCCATCTTCCTTCCGGCAGTTGAGCCAGAGGGAGAGGTGGGTGCGGAGGTGCCATTTGCTTTGCTATCCCATTTCCATCACTTCGTTCAAGTTTTATTTTTTGATAACTTCGTTATGGCCCTTCAGCTCTACTGATACCTGTCATTTCCCACGCATGCACCTCAACCCATAGCTGGGGGAGAGCAAAATGTTTGACTGGCGAATTGGAAAATGTTTTAGGATGATTAACTTGAAATGACAGGTACTGCTGCTGCTGCTACAACCCCCCCTCCCCTATCGCCCCCCCCCCCCGTGCTAATCCCCCAACCCCCCACCCCCCATATTTCAGGGACATGGCATAAAAAAATTTTTCTCCACTTGATTTCTGTAGGCTGGACGTGAGATTAAGGGGAAAGTGACAGGCGGTGGGGGAGGCTGGTGACGGGAGCCAGCGCGAGTCTCGCCGTCAAATTAACAAACATCAGGATATGGTCCTGGCCTGCTGGACCGACCTGACACTCACACTGAGCAGGTGATGAGGGAAAAAAGAAACCCTCCCCTCATATTTTTTTTTTAATTTTCCAAAAGAAGGAACAGAGAAGGGGGCCAGGGGAGGATATTCCCTCAAAGGCCCAGTTCTTAACGCTACCTCGCTAACGCGGGAAATGGCGAATAGTATGTATAAAAAAAAGATATATATATATATATATATATATAGGGTGAATCATAGGGTGGGGGAGGCGGCGAAAATCCTGGGAGCCTTGAAGAATGTGTGGAAGTCGAGAACATTATCTCGGAAAGCAAAAATGGGTATGTTTGAAGGAATAGTGGTTCCAACAATGTTGTATGGTTGCGAGGCATGGGCTATGGATAGAGTTGTGCGCAGGAGGGTGGATGTGCTGGAAATGAGATGTTTGAGGACAATGTGTGGTGTGAAGTGGTTTGATCGAGTAAGTAATGTAAGGGTAAGAGAGATGTGTGGAAATAAAAAGAGCGTGGTTGAGAGAGCTGAAGAGGGTGTTTTGAAATGGTTTGGGCACATGGAGAGAATGAGTGAGGAAAGATTGACCAAGAGGATATATGTGTCGGAGGTGGAGGGGACGAGGAGAAGTGGGACACCAAATTGGAGGTGGAAAGATGGAATGAAAGAGATTTTGTGTGATCGGGGCCTGAACATGCAGGAGGGTGAAAGGCGGGCAAGGAATAGAGTAAAATGGATCGATGTGGTGTACCGGGGTTGACGTGCTGTCAGTGGATTGAATCAGGGCATGTGAAGCGTCTGGGGTAAACCATGGAAAGTTGTGTGGGGCCTGGATGTGGAAAGGGAGCTGTGGTTTCGGGCATTATTGCATGACAGCTAGAGACTGAGTGTGAACGAATGGGGCCTTTGTTGTCTTTTCCTAGCGCTACCTCGCACACATGAGGGGGGAGGGGGATGGTATTCCATGTGTGGCGAGGTGGCGATGAATAAAGGCAGACAGTGTGAATTGTGTGCATGGGTATATATGTATGTGTCTGTGTGTGTATATATATGTGTACATTGAGATGTATAGGTATGTATATTTGCGTGTGTGGACGTGTATGTATATACATGTGTATGGGGGTGGGTTAGGCCATTTCTTTCGTCTGTTTCCTTGCGCTACCTCGCAAACGCGGGAGACAGCGACAAAGCAAAATAAATATAAATATATGTATATATATATATATATATATATATATATATATATATATATATATATATATATATATATATATATATATATATATGTGTGTGTGTGTGTGTGTGTGTGTGTGTGTGTTTTGGAAGGAGGTAAATGAAGTGTACGACAAGAGAACAAATGGGAGCACCGGTGAAGGTGCTAATGGAGAGGTAATAACAAGTAGTGGTGATGTGAGAAGGAGATGGAGTGAGTATTTTGAAGGTTTTTGAATGTGTTAGATGATAGACTGGCAGATATAGGGTGTTTTGGTCGAGGTGGTGTGCGAAGTGAGAGGCTCAGGGAGAATGATTTGGTAAACAGAGAAGAGGTAGTGAAAGCTTTGCGGAAGATGAAAGTCGGCAAGGCAGCGGGTTTGGATGGTATTGCAGTGGAGTTCATGAAATAGGGGGCGACTGTGTTGTTGACTGGTTGGTGAGGATATTCAGTGGTGAAGTGCCTGAGGATCGGAAGAATGCATGCATGGTGCCACTGTACAAAGGCAAAGGGGATAAAGGTGAGTGCTTAAATTACAGAGGAATAAGTTTGTTGAGGGTATTGATTGAGAGGGTGAAGGCATGTACAGAGCATCAGACTGGGGAAAAGCAGTGTGGTTTCAGAAGTGGTAGAGGATGTGTGGATCAGGTGTTTGCTTTGAAGAATGTGTGTGAGAAATACTTAGAAAAACAGATGGATTTGTATGTAGCATTTATGGATCTGGAAAAGGCATATGATAGAGTTGATAGAGATGCTTTGTGGAGAGTAGTAAGAGTATATGGTGTGGGAGGCAAGTTGCTAGAAGCAGTGAAAAGTTTTTATCAAGGATGCAAGACTTGTGTACGAGTAGGGAAGAGAGGAAAGTGATTGGTTCCAAGTGAATGTTGGTTTGCGTAAGGGGTGCGTGATGTCTCCATGGCTTAAACGTTTAATTTGTTTATGGATGGGGTTGTTAGGGAGGTAAATGCTAGAGTTTTGGAAAGAGGGGCAAGTATGAAGTCTGTTGGGGATGAGAGAGCTTGGGAAGTGAGTCAGTTGTTGTTCGCTGATGATACAGCGCTGGTGGCTGATTCATGTGAGAAACTGCAGAAGCTGGTGACTGAGTTTGGTAAAGTGTGTGGAAGAAGAAAGTTAAGAGTAAATGTGAATAAGAGCAAGGTTATTAGGTACAGTAGGGTTGAGGGTCAAGTCAATTGGGAGGTGAGTTTGAATGGAGAAAAACTGGAGGAAGTGAAGTGTTTTAGATATCTGGGAGTGGATCTGGCAGCGGATGGAACCATGGAAGCGGAAGTGGATCATAGGGTGGGGGAGGGGGCGAAAATTCTGGGGGCCTTGAAGAATGTGTGGAAGTCGAGAACATTATCTCGGAAAGCAAAAATGGGTATGTTTGAAGGAATAGTGGTTCCAACAATGTTGTATGGTTGCGAGGCGTGGGCTATGGATAGAGTTGTGCGCAGGAGGATGGATGTGCTGGAAATGAGATGTTTGAGGACAATGTGTGGTGTGAGGTGGTTTGATCGAGTGAGTAACGTAAGGGTAAGAGAGATGTGTGGAAATAAAAAGAGCGTGGTTGAGAGAGCAGAAGAGGGTGTTTTGAAGTGGTTTGGGCACATGGAGAGGATGAGTGAGGAAAGATTGACCAAGAGGATATATGTGTCGGAGGTGGAGGGAGCAAGGAGAAGAGGGAGACCAAATTGGAGGTGGAAAGATGGAGTGAAAAAGATTTTGTGTGATCGGGGCCTGAACATGCAGGAGGGTGAAAGGAGGGCAAGGAATAGAGTGAATTGGAGCGATGTGGTATACCGGGGTTGACGTGCTGTCAGTGGATTGAATCAAGGCATGTGAAGCGTCTGGGGTAAACCATGGAAAGCTGTGTAGGTATGTATATTTGCGTGTGTGGACGTATGTATATACATGTGTATGGGGGGGTTGGGCCATTTCTTTCGTCTGTTTCCTTGCGCTACCTCGCAAACGCGGGAGACAGCGACAAAGTATAAAAAAAAAAAATATATATATATATATATATATATATATATATATATATATATATATATATATATATATATATATATATATATATATTGGGGAAGAGCAGTGTGGTTTCAGAAGTGGTAGAGGATGTGTGGATCAGGTGTTTGCTTTGAAGAATGTATGTGAGAAATACTTAGAAAAGCAAATGGATTTGTATGTAGCATTTATGGATCTGGAGAAGGCATATGATAGAGTTGATAGAGATGCTCTGTGGAAGGTATTAAGAATATATGGTGTGGGAGGCAAGTTGTTAGAAGCAGTGAAAAGTTTTTATCGAGGATGTAAGGCATGTGTACGTGTAGGAAGAGAGGAAAGTGATTGGTTCTCAGTGAATGTAGGTTTGCGGCAGGGGTGTGTGATGTCTCCATGGTTGTTTAATTTGTTTATGGATGGGGTTGTTAGGGAGGTGAATGCAAGAGTTTTGGAAAGAGGGGCAAGTATGAAGTCTGTTGGGGATGAGAGAGCTTGGGAAGTGAGTCAGTTGTTGTTCGCTGATGATACAGCGCTGGTGGCTGATTCATGTGAGAAACTACAGAAGCTGGTGACTGAGTTTGGTAAAGTGTGTGAAAGAAGAAAGTTAATAGTAAATGTGAATAAGAGCAAGGTTATTAGGTACAGTAGGGTTGAGGGTCAAGTCAACTGGGAGGTGAGTTTGAATGGAGAAAAACTGGAGGAAGTGAAGTGTTTTAGATATCTGGGAGTGGATCTGGCAGCGGATGGAACCATGGAAGCGGAAGTGGATCATAGGGTGGGGGAGGGGGCGAAAATTCTGGGAGCCTTGAAGAATGTGTGGAAGTCGAGAACATTATCTCGGAGAGCAAAAATATGTATGTTTGAAGGAATAGTGGTTCCAACAATGTTGTATGGTTGCGAGGCGTGGACTATGGATAGAGTTGTGCGCAGGAGGATGGATGTGCTGGAAATGAGATGTTTGAGGACAATGTGTGGTGTGAGGTGGTTTGATCGAGTAAGTAACGTAAGGGTAAGAGAGATGTGTGGAAATAAAAAGAGCGTGGTTGAGAGAGCATAGGAGGGTGTTTTGAAATGGTTTGGTCACATGGAGAGAATGAGTGAGGAAAGATTGACCAAGAGGATATATGTGTCGGAGGTGGAGGGAACGAGGAGAAAAGGGAGACCAAATTGGAGGTGGAAAGATGGAGTGAAAAAGATTTTGTGTGATCGGGGCCTGAACATGCAGGAGGGTGAAAGGAGGGCAAGGAATAGAGTGAGTTGGAGCGATGTGGTATACCGGGGTTGACGTGCTGTCAGTGGATTGAATCAGGGCATGTGAAGCGTCTGGGGTAAACCATGGAAAGCTGTGTAGGTATGTATATTTGCGTGTGTGGACGTATGTATATACATGTGTATGGGGGTGGGTTGGGCCGTTTCTTTCGTCTGTTTCCTTGCGCTACCTCGCAAACGCGGGAGACAGCGACAAAGCAAAAAAAAAAAAAAATATATATATATATATATATATATATATATATATATATATATATATATATATATATATATATATATATATATGTGTGTGTGTGTGTGTGTGTGTGTGTGTGTGTGTGTGTGGATCTGGATGGGTCATTCTTAGTCCGTTTCCTGGCGCTACCTCGCTGACGTGGGAAACAACGATTATGTACAGTAAAATATAAAATAATGAATACTTTGAAGGAATCAAAATTGAAATTGCTTCATTCATTAAGCTAAAGCAATAAATAAATATATCAAAAAAAAAAAAAGACTTGAAAAGTGTAATTTCCATTACTGGTTTCAAATGAATGTTATTTTCTATTTCGTTGTGCTATTAGCCCCTGCCAACATTGACCTGTATTTATACTTTGAAGTTTATTAATCAGTTCCCATGTTGACACCAGATGTCGGCCTGGTGTTTATTGATCGAACCCTGACCTTACGGTAATGTGACGACTGGTCCTCCCTTCTCTTGTAACTGGGGAGAAAATGAGGGATTTGTGTACTGCCTCTTGTCTGGCCAGGAACGCTTAAAGCCACTGTAATAATGCTAGTGGCAGTGTTATAGCAGCAGCCTCACCAGTGGTAACAGTAACAGGGGTGGTAGTGGCGGCAGTGGTAACAGTACCAGCAGTAGTAGTGGCAGCAGTGGTAACAGTAACAGCAGTGGTAGTGGCAGCAGTGGTAACCGTAACAGCAGTGATAGTGGCAGCAGTGGTAACCGTAACAGCAGTGGTAGTGGCAGCAGTGGTAACAGTAACAGCAGTGGTAGTGGCAGCAGTGGTAACAGTAACAGCAGTGGTAGTGGCAGCAGTGGTAACAGTAACAGCAGTGGTAGTGGCAGCAGTGGTAACCGTAGTAGCAGTGGTAGTGGCAGCAGTGGTAACAGTAACAGCAGTGGTAGTGGCAGCAGTGGTAACAGTAACAGCAGTGGTAGTGGCAGCAGTGGTAACAGTAACAGCAGTGGTAGTGGCAGCAGTGGTAACAGTAACAGCAGTGGTAGTGGCAGCAGTGGTAACAGTAACAGCACTGGTAGTGGCAGCAGTGGTAACAGTAACAGCAGTGGTAGTGGCAGCAGTGGTAACAGTAACAGCACTGGTAGTGGCAGCAGTGGTAACAGTAACAGCACTGGTAGTGGCAGCAGTGGTAACAGTAACAGCACTGGTAGTGGCAGCAGTGGCAACCGTAACAGCAGTGGTAGTGGCAGCAGTGGTAACAGTAACAGCAGTGGTAGTGGCAGCAGTGGTAACAGTGACAGCAGTGGTAGTGGCAGCAGTGGTAACAGTAACAGCAGTGGTAGTGGTAGAGTGGTAACAAACAACCATGATCATATGCTCTACCATCTTCACCCCCATGATCATCTTCACCATGGTCATCATCACCACCATGATCATCTTCACCACCTTGGTTATCTTCACCACCATGATTATCCCCCATGATCATCTTCACCACCATGATCATCTTCACCACCTTGATTATCTTCACCACCATGATCATCTTCACCACCATGATCATCTTCACCACCTTGGTTATCTTCACCACCATGATTATCCCCCATGATCATCTCCTCATGATCATCTCCATTATGATTATCTTCACCACCATGATCATCTTCACCACCATGATATCTTTCCACCATGGTTCATCTTCAACCACCATGATCATCATCACCACCATGATCATCATCACCACCATGATCATCATCACCACCATGATCATCACCACCATGATCATCATCACCACCATGATCATCATCACACATCACACACATGATCATTCACACCTTCATATCACCACCATGATCATCTTCACACTGATCATCACACCACCTTGATCTATCATCACACCATGATCATCTTCACCACCATGATCATGATCTATCCCCATGATCATCTATCTCCACCATGACCATCATCATCACCATGATCATCATCACCACCATGACCATCATCATCACCATGATCATCATCACCACCATGACAATCATCACCACCATGACCATCATCATCACCATGATCATCAGCACCACCATGATCATCACCACCATGACCATCATCATCACCATGATCATCATCACCACCATGATCATCATCATCATCATGGTCATCATCATCATCATGATCATCATCACCAACATGATCATCATCATCACCATGACAATCATCACCACCATGACCATCATCATCACCATGATCATCATCACCATGATCATCATCACCACCATGATCATCATCATCACCATGATCATCATCACCATCATGATCATCATCACCACCATGATCATCATCATCACCATGATCATCTTCCCCACCATGATCATCATCATTACAATGATCATCATCACCACCATGATCATCCATCAATCCCATGATCATCAATCACAACATGATACATCATCCACCACCATTGACAATATCATCACCCCATGGGGACCATCATCCTTCACCATGATCATCATCACCACCATGATCATCATCACCACCATGACCATCATCATCATCATGATCATCATCATCATCATGGTCATCATCATCACCATGATCATCATCACCACCATGACCATCATCATCACCATGATCATCATCATCACCATGATCATCATCACCACAATGATCATCTTCACCACCATGACCATCATCACCACCATGATCAACCTTACCACCATGATTATCTTCACCACCATGATCATCATCATCACCATGATCATCTTCACCACCATGATCATCATCACCACCGTGGTCATCATCACCACCATGATCATCATCACCACCATGATCATCATCACCACCATGATCATCATCACCTCCATGATAATCATTACCACCATGTCCATCTTAACCATGATCATCATCATCACCATGATCATCACCACAATGATCATCACCACCATGACCATCATCACCACCATGATCAACCTTACCACCATGATCATCATCACCACCATGATCATCATCACCACCATGATCATCTTCACCATGATCATCAGCACCACCATGATCATCATCACCACCATAATCATCATCACCACCATGATCATCATCACCACCATGATCATCATCATCACCATGACCATCATCACCACCATGATCATCATCATCACCATGATCATCTTCCCCTCCTTGATCATCATCATCACCATGATCATCATCACCACAATGATGATCATCATCACCATGATCATCTTCCTCAACTTGATCATCATCACCATGATCATCATCACCACCATGATCATCATACCACCATGATCATTATCACCACCATGATCATCATCACCATGATAGTCTTCACCACCATGATCATCATCACCTCCATAATCATCATCATCATCATCATCATCATCTTCCCCACCATGGTCATCATCATCATTTTCATCTTCACCACCATGATCATCATCACCACCATGATCATCATCACCACCATGATCATCATCACCACCATGATCATCACCATGATCGTCTTCACCACCATGATCATCATCACCACCATGATCATCATCACCACCATGAAAATCATCACCATCATGACCATCTTCACCACCATGATCATCATCACCACCGTGGTCATCCTCACCACCATGATCATCATCACCACACATGATCATCTTCACCATGATCATCATCACCACCATGATCATCATCACCACCATGATCATCCTCACCACCATGATCATCATCACCACCATGATCATCATCACCACCATGATCATCTTCACCACCATGATCATCTTCACACCATGATCATCATCACCACCATGATCATCATCACCACCATGACCATCATCACCACCATGATCAACCTCACCACCATGATCATCATCACCACCATGATCATCATCACCACCATGATCATCATCACCACCATGATCATCTTCACCACCATGATCAACATCACCACCATGATCATCATCACCACCATGATCATCTTTCACCACCATGATCATCATCACCACCATGATCATCTTCACCACCATGATCATCATCACCACCATGATCATCTATCACCACCATGACTCATCATCACCACCATGATCATCTTCACCACCATGATCATCATCACCACCATGATCATCTTCACCACCATGATCATCATCACCACCATGATCATCATCACCACCATGATCATCATCACCACCATGATCATCTTCACCACCATGATCATCATCACCACCATGACATCATCACCACCATGATCATCATCACCACCATGATCATCATCACCACCATGGATCATCATCACCACCATGATCATCTTCACCACCATGATCATCATCACCACCATGATCATCATCACCACCATGATCATCATCACACGCCATGATCATCTCCACCATCCTTGACCATCATCCACCTCCAGAACATTCTTACCACCATGATCTCATTACCACCATGATATCTTTCACCACCATGATCATCATCACACCCATGATATCATCACCACCATGATCTATCATTACACCATGATCATCTTCAACCATGTTCATCATCACCACATATTCTCTTCATCACCATGACCAATCATCACACATGTATCATATCACCACCATGATTCATCTTAAATTCATGGATCTTCAGCACCACCATGATCATCATCCCACCATAATCTCATCACCACCATGAATCATCATCACACCATGATCAATCATCACACCATGGTCATCAAATCATCTCCACCATGATCATCATCACCACCATGATCATCATCACCACCATGATCATCATCACCACCATGATCATCATCACCACCATGATCATCATCACCACCATGATCATCATCACCACCATGATCATCATCATCACCATGATCATCTTCCCCACCATGATCATCATCACCACCATGATCATCATCACCACCATGATCATCTTCACCACCATGATCATCATCATCCACCATGATCCTTCTTCACCACCATGATCATCATCACACCATGATCATCATCACCACCATGATCATCTTCACCACCATGATCATCTTCACCACCATGATCCATTATCACCACCATGATCATCTTCACCACCATGATCATCATCACCACCATGATCATCTTCACCACCATGACCATCATCACCACCATGATCATCTTCACCACCATGATCATCATCACCACCATGATCATCATCACCACCATGATCAATCATCACCACCATGATCATCATCACCACCATGATCATCATCACCACCATGATCATCATCACCACCATGGTCATCATCATCACATCTTCCCCACTATGGTCATCATCACCACCATGATCATCATCACCACCATGATCATCATCACCACCATGATCATCATCACCACCATGATCAACTTCACCACCATGATCATCTTCACCACCATGACCATCATCACCACCATGATCATCTTCACCACCATGATCATCATTACCACCATGATCATCATCACCACCATGATCATCATCACCACCATGATCATCATCACCACCATGATCATCATCACCACCATGATCATCTTCACCACCATGATCATCTTCACCACCATGATCATCTTCACACCATGATCATCATCACCACCATGATCATCATCACCACCAATGACATCATCACCACCATGATCATCTTCACCACCATGGTCAGGCTTCATCATCATGATTCACTTCACCACCATGATCGATCATCGACCACCATTGTTCATCTTCACCACCATGATCATCATCACCACCATGATCATCTTCACCACCATGATCATCTTCACCACCATGATCATCTTCACCACCATGATCATCTTCACCACCATGATCATCATCACCATGATCATCATCACCACCATGATCATCATCATCACCATGAACATCTTCCCCACCTTGATCATCATCATCACCATGATCATCATCACCACCATGATCATCATCACCATCATGATCATCATCACCATGATCGTCTTCACCACCATGATCATCATCACCACCATAATCATCATCTTCATCATGATCATCTTCCCCACCATGGTCATCATCATCATTTTCATCTTCACCACCAAGATCATCATCACCACCATGATCATCATCACCACCATGACCATCTTCACCACCATGATCATCATCACCACCATGATCATCTTCACCACCATGATCATCATCACCACCATGATCACCTTCACCACCATGATCATCATCACCACCATGATCATCTTCAACATGATCATCATCACCACCATGATCATCTTCACCATCATGACCATCATCACCACCAGAACATCTTCACCACCATGATCATCATTACCACCATGATCATCTTCACCACCATGATCATCCACATATCA
>NC_092289.1:8556446-8648055 GCF_036320965.1 Panulirus ornatus | reverse complement strand
CTCGCACCGTTCACCCAAACTCTCACTCCTCCATCATCCACACGCACTCTCATCAGACAACCCCTCACAACAACCAACTAAACGTCATACAAACTCAAACAATAAAACACAACACTACATCTACCCTCAGTATGATTCAGACTTACTACCAACTTGTTGGACTTGTATTCATACTAACGGTCTAAGTATGACGTATGATTCAAATAGACCAAGTATGAATTCATACTAAGGACCTAGTATAGTTCATACTGAGGACCAAGTATGGTTCATAATAAGGACCAAGTATGATTCATGCTAAGGACCAAGTATGATTCATGCTAAGGACCAAGTATGATTCACACTAAGGACCAAGTATAGTTCATACTGAGGACCAAGTATGGTTCATACTAAGGACAAAGTATGATTCATGCTAAGGACCAAGTATGATTCATGCTAAGGACCAAGTATGATTCATGCTAAGGACCAAGTATGATTCATACTAAGGACCAAGTATAGTTCATACTGAGGACCAAGTATGGTTCATACTAAGGACAAAGTATGATTCATGCTAAGGACCAAGTATGATTCATACTAAGGACCAAGTATGATTCATAATAAGGACCAAGTATGATTCATACTAAGGACCAAGTATAGTTCATACTGAGGACCAAGTATGGTCCATACTAAGGACAAAGTATGATTCATGCTAAGGACCAAGTATGATTCATGCTAAGGACCAAGTATGATTCATGCTAAGGACCAAGTATGATTCATACTAAGGACCAAGTATAGTTCATACTGAGGACCAAGTATGGTTCATACTAAGGACAAAGTATGATCCATGCTAAGGACCAAGTATGATTCATACTAAGGACCAAGTATGATTCATAATAAGGACCAAGTATGATTCATACTAAGGACCAAGTATAGTTCATACTGAGGACCAAGTATGGTTCATACTAAGGACCAAGTATGATTCATGCTAAGGACCAAGTATGATTCATACTAAGGACCAAGTATGGTTCATACTAAGGACCAAGTATGATTCATGCTAAGGACCAAGTATGGGTCATACTAAGGACCAAGTATGATTCATACTAAGGACCAAGTATGATTCATGCTAAGGACCAAGTATGATTCATGCTAAGGACCAAGTATGATTCATACTAAGGATCAAGTATGATTCATACTAAGGACCAAGTATGATTCATACTAAGGACCAAGTATGATTCATACTAAGGACCAAGTATGATTCATGCTAAGGACCAAGTATGATTCATACTAAGGACCAAGTATGATTCATACTAAGGACCAAGTATGATTCATGCTAAGGACCAAGTATGATTCATGCTAAGGACCAAGTATGATTTATGCTAAGGACCAAGTATGGTTCATACTAAGGACCAAGTATGATTCATACTAAGAACCAAGTATGATTCATCCTAAGAACCAAGTATGATTCATGCTAAGGACCAAGTATGATTCATGCTAAGGACCAAGTATGATTCATGCTAAGGACCAAGTATGATTCATACTAAGGACCAAGTATGATGAAATCAATCCCCCATAAGACCACCCCACAATAGAGTTATTCAGACAGACATGGACGCGCGCGGCGCTGTGGTCTCTCCTCCCATTGAGGGCCCGACGCCCGTCCATAATGGCCAGCGGAGGCGGGCCATGGTGGACCTCCCGTTATGGCCAAGTGGCCAACCCATCCAGGGAATTGCCTTGTCCCTCAGGAATCCACGTGTGACGTCACAGTCATGACGTCTTAATAAGACTGTCGGACCTTATTACAAGATGACGTAGTTGATTAAATAATTAACGAGAAAAAGACACAGACAGACAGACACACACACACACACACACACACGGTCTGGGTGACACAGGGTGGAATCCCGCGTCTGTACCCCGTGTCTGTACTGTGCCCACAGCCTCGCCCACTACCACCCATACACACCCATCACCAACCATACACAACACCAGCCACACACCCATCACCAACCATACACACCTCCACCAGCCACACACCCATCACCAACCATACACACCTCCACCAGCCACACACCCATCACCAACCATACACAACACCAGCCACACACCCATCACCAACTACACCCACCTCCTCCAGCCACACACCCATCACCAACTATACACACCTCCACCAGCCACACACCCATCACCAACCATACACAACACCAGCCACACACCCATCACCAACCATACACACCTCCACCAGCCACACACCCATCACCAACTATACACACCTCCACCAGCCACACACCCATCACCAACTACACCCACCTCCTCCAGCCACACACCCATCACCAACTATACACACCTCCACCAGCCACACACCCATCACCAACTACACCCACCTCGACCAGCCACACACCCATCACCAACCATACACAACACCAGCCACACACCCATCACCAACTACACCCACCTCGACCAGCCACACACCCATCACCAACCATACACAACACCAGCCACACACCCATCACCAACCATACACACCTCCACCAGCCACACACCCATCACCAACCATACACAACACCAGCCACACACCCATCACCAACCATACACAACACCAGCCACACACCCATCACCAACCATACACAACACCACCCACACACCCATCACCAACCATACACAACACCACCCACACACCCATCACCAACCATACACACCTCCACCAGCCACACACCCATCACCAACTATACCCATTTCCACCAGCCACACACCCATCACCAACCATACACAACACCAGCCACACACCCATCACCACCATAACCCACCTCCCACCAGCCACATCACCCATCACCAACCATACACAATCACCAGCCACACACCCATCACCAACCATACAACACACCACATGACCACACACCCATCACCAACCATACACAACACCACCACACACCCATCACCAACTATACCCACCTCCACCAGCCACACACCCATCACCCACCATACACAACACCAACCACACACCCATCACCACTATACCCACCTCCACCACCCCACAGCCACACACCCATACCAACCATACACAACACCAGCCACACACCCATCACCAACCATACCCACCTCCACCAGCCACACACCCATCACCAACCATATACAACACCACCCATCACCAACCATACACAACACCACCCATCACCAACCATACACTCACCAGCCACACACCCATCACCAACCATACACACCTCCACCAGCCACACACCCATCACCAACCATACACAACACCACCCACACACCCATCACCAACTATACCCACCTCCACCAGCCACACACCCATCACCAACCATACACAACACCAGCCACACACCCATCACCAACCATACACACCTCCACCAGCCACACACCCATCACCAACTATACACAACACCAGCCACACACCCATCACCAACCAAACACAACACCAGCCACACACCCATTACCAACCATACCAACCTCCACCAGCCACACACCCATCACCAACCATACACAACACCAGCCACACACCCATCACCAACTATACCCACCTCCACCAGCCACACACCCATCACCAACCATACACAACACCAGCCACACACCCATCACCAACCATACACAACACCACCCACACACCCATCACCAACCATACACAACACCACCCACACACCCATCACCAACTATACCCACCTCCACCAGCCACACACCCATCACCAACCATACCCACCTCCACCAGCCACACACCCATCACCAACCATACACAACACCAGCCACACACCCATCACCAACCATACCCACCTCCACCAGCCACACACCCATCACCAACCATACACAACACCAGCCACACACCCATCACCAACTATACCCACCTCCACCAGCCACACACCCATCACCAACCATACACAACACCAGCCACACACCCATCACCAACTATACCCACCTCCACCAGCCACACACCCATCACCAACCATACACAACACCAGCCACACACCCATCACCAACCATACACTACACCACCCACACACCCATCACCAACCATACCCACCTCCACCAGCCACACACCCATCACCAACCATACACAACACCACCCACACACCCATCACCAACTATACCCACCTCCACCAGCCACACACCCATCACCAACCATACACAACACCAGCCACACACCCATCACCAACTATACACACCTCCACCAGCCACACACCCATCACCAACCATACCCACCTCCACAAGCCACACACCCATCACCAACCATACAACACACCATCATACACACACCCGTCACCAAACCTACGCACCATCATCCACACACCCATCACCAACCATACACAACACCATCCACACACCCATCACCAACCATACACAACACCACCCATCACCAACCATACACAACACCACCCACACACCCATCGCCAACCATACACAACACCACCCATCACCAACCATACACAACACCACCCATCACCAACCATACACAACACCACCCATCACCAACCGTACACAATACCACCCACACACCCATCACCAACCATACCCACCTCCACCAGCCACACACCCACCATCACCCACTACCAACTACACAGTGGAGGACGCTGTGTAGTCCCATCAACAGCCCACCTCCTACCCAGCCCATCTCCTAGCCCTCCTAGCCAACCCATCTCTTGGCAGCCCACCTCTTGGTAAGCCAGCCCACCTCCTGACCATCCCACCTCTTAGGCCAGCCCATTTCCTAGCCAGCCTACCTCTTAGCCAACCCACATCCTAGCGAGCCCACTTCTTAGCCAACCCACCTCCTAGCCAGCCCACTTCTTAGCCAGCCCACCTCCTGGCCAGCCTATCACCAAGCCAGTCCACCTGGCCAGCCAGTCTCCCGACCAGCCAGCCCACTTCCTGGCCCGTCCAACACTTGGCCAACCCCTTCCCCCCTAGAGCCACTGGGGTCTTGAGGAGCCCCGGGGAAAGGTTGGCCAGCGGGGCGGGGCGGGGTATAATAACCCCCGCCCCGCCCCGCCCCTCCCCGCCCCGCCCCGCCCCGCCCCGCCCCGCGGGTGCAAGCTGCCTCATTCGTCTTTATCGCACATGTCCAACTCTATTCATCGAGAAAAACTCAGCACAACATAATCTACTTAGCCAGTGACGCGCTCGCTCAGGGCAAGAGGGGGCAGGAGGTGGAGAGTGAGGGGGCAGGAGGTGGAGAGTGAGGGGGGCAGGAGGCGGAGAGTGAGGGGGCAGGAGGCGGTGAGTGAGGGGGCAGGAGGTGGAGAGTGAGGGGGGCAGGAGGTGGAGAGTGAGGGGGGCAGGAGGAGGTGAGTGAGGGGGCAGGAGGTTGAGAGTGAGGGGGGCAGGAGGTGGAGAGTGAGGGGGCAGGAGGTGGAGAGTGAGGGGGGCAGGAGGAGGTGAGTGAGGGGGCAGGAGGTGGAGAGTGAGGGGGGCAGGAGGTGGAGAGTGAGGGGGGCAGGAGGAGGTGAGTGAGGGGGCAGGAGGTTGAGAGTGAGGGGGGCAGGAGGTGGAGAGTGAGGGGGGCAGGAGGTGGAGAGTGAGGGGGCAGGAGGTGGAGAGTGAGGGGGGCAGGAGGTGGAGAGTGAGGGGGGCAGGAGGTGGAGAGTGAGGGGGGCAGGAGGTGGAGAGTGAGGAGGGCAGGAGGTGGAGAGTGAGGGGGGCAGGAGGTGGAGAGTGGGGGGGCAGGAGGTGGAGAGTGAGGGGGCCGGAGGTGGAGAGTGAGGGGGCAGGAGGAGGTGAGTGAGGGGGGCAGGAGGTGGAGAGTGAGGAGGGCAGGAGGTGGAGAGTGAGGGGGGCAGGAGGCGGAGAGTGAGGGGGGCAGGAGGCGGATAGTGAGGGGGCAGGAGGCGGAGAGTGAGGGGGCAGGAGGTGGAGAGTGAGGGGGCAGGAGGCGGAGAGTGAGGGGGCAGGAGGTGGAGAGTGAGGGGGCAGGAGGTGGAGAGTGAGGGGGGCAGGAGGCGGAGAGTGAGGGGGCAGGAGGTGGAGAGTGAGGGGGCAGGAGGTGGAGAGTGAGGGTCAAGGAGCCGTAATGAGGGGGCAGGAGGCGGATAGTGAGGGGGCAGGAGGCGGACAGTAAGGGGGCAGGAGGCGGATAGTGAGGGGGCACAAAGCGGATAGTGAAGGGGTAGGAAGTGGATAGTGAAGAGGCTGGGAGGTTGGGAGTGGATAGTGAGGGCAAGGATGAATAGATATGGGCAGGAGTAAGTGCCAGGCCAGGAGGTGGACAGAGGTGGCTGGAAGACGATAGTGAGGGGCAGGGATGGATAGTGAAGGGGCGGGCGGTGGATAGTAAGGGGCAGGAGAAGGATAGAGCGGTCTGGCGGTGGATAGTGAGGGATAGGGTTTGGTTGAAAATGACAACGAACGTGAGGTAGGTTGAAGATGACCACGAACAGGAGGTCCGTGCCACCAGTACCAACACTGTAGCCGCGTCCGTGCCACCAGTGCCAACACTGTAGACGTGTCCGTGCCACCAGTACCAATACTGTAGCCGTGTCCGTGCCACCAGTGCCAACACTGTACACGTGTCCGTGCCACCAGTACCAACACTGTAGCCGCGTCCGGGCCACCAGTATCAACACTGTAGCCGCGTCCGTGCCACCAGTACCAACACTGTAGCCCCGTCCCTACCACCAGTACCAACACTGTAGCCGCGTCCATGCCACTAGTACCAACACTGTAGCCGCGTCCATGCTACCAGTACCAACACTGTAGAAGCATCCGTGCCACCAATATCAACACTGTAGCCGCGTCCCTGCCACCAGTACCAACACTGTATCCGCGTCCGTGCCACTTGTACCAACAACGTAGCCGCGTCCGTGACACCAGTATCAACACTGTAGCCGCGTCCGTGCCACCAGTACCAACACTGTAGCCCCGTCCCTGCCACCAGTACCAACACTGTAGCCGCGTCCGTGCCACTAGTACCAACACTGTAGCCGCGTCCGTGTCACCAGTACCAACACTGTAGCCGCGTCCATGCCACCAGTATCAACACTGTAGCCGCGTCCGTGCCACCAGTACCAACATTGTAGCCCCGTCCGTGCCACCAGTACCAACAATGTAGCCGCGTCCGTGCCACCAGTATCAGCACTGTAGCCCCGTCCCTGCCACCAGTACCAACACTGTAGCCGCGTCCGTGCCACTAGTACCAACACTGTAGCCGCGTCCGTGCCACCAGTACCAACACTGTAGCCGCGTCCATGCCACCAGTATCAACACTGTAGCCGCGTCCGTGCCACCAGTACCAACACTGTAGCCCCGTCCGTGCCACCAGTACCAACACTGTAGCCGCGTCCGTGCCACCAGTACCAACACTGCAGCCGCGTCCGTGCCACCAGTACCAGCACTGTAGCATCGTCCGTGCCACCAGTACTAACACTGTAGCATCGTCCGTGCCACCAGTACCAACACTAGCCCCGTCCTTGCCACCAGTACCAACACTGTAGCCCCGTCCGTGCCACCAGTACCAACACTGTAGCCGCGTCCGTGCCACCAGTACCAACACTGTAGCCACGTCCGTGCCACCAGTACCAAAACCAGTACCAACACTGTAGCCACGTCCGTGCCACCAGTACCAAAACCAGTACCAACACTGTAGCCACGTCCGTGCCACCAGGACCAACACTGTAGCCGCGTCCGTGCCACCAGTACCAACACTGTAGCCGCGTCCGTGCCACCAGTACCAACACTGTAGCCGTGTCTGTGCCACAAGTACGAACACTGTAGCCGCGTCCGTGCCACCAGTACCAACACTGTAGCCGCATCCGTGCCACCAGTATCAACACTGTAGCCGCGTCCGTGCCACCAGTACCAACACTGTAGCCCCGTCCCTACTGTAGCCGCGTCCGTGCCATCAGTACCAACACTGTTAGCCCCGTCCGTGCCACCATTACCAACACTATAGCCCCGTCCGTGCCACCAGTACCAACACTATAGCCCCGTCCGTGCCACCAGTACCAACACTAGAAGCACCGTCCGTGGCCACCAGTACCAACACTGTAGCACGCGTCCGTACCACCAGGACCAACTCTGTAGCAGCGTCCGTGCCACCAGTAGCAACAGCTGTAGCAGCGTCCAGTGCCACCAGTAGCACACTGTAGCCGTGTCCGTGGCCACCAGTACCAGAACACATTGTAGCCCGGTCCGCTGCCACCAGTTACCAGCACTGTAGCCCCGTCACGTGCCACCAGTACTCAGCACTGTAGCCCGTCCGTGCCATCAGTACCAACACTGTTAGCCCGTCCGTGCCATCAGTACCAACACTATAGGCCCGTCCGTGCCATCGAGTACCAACACTGTCGCCACGTCCGTGCCACCAGTAACTAACACTGTAGCCGCGTGTGTGCCACCAGTACCAACACTGTAGCCACGTCCGTGCCACCAGTACCAAAACCAGTACCAACACTGTAAGCCACGTCCGTGCCACCAGTACCAACACTGTACCGCGTCCCTGCCACCAGTAACAACACTGAGCCGCGTCCGTGCCACTGGTACCAAAAACACTGTAGCCCCCCCCGTGCCAACAGTACCAACACGGGTTTCCACGTCCGTGCCACCAGAAACCAAAAACCATCACCAACACTTAGCCGCTTTCTGCACCAGTAACCACCATTTACCCCTCCTTTTGCCACCAAGTACCAACAATTAGCCGCTCCGTGCCACCATATCAACACTGTACCGCGTCCGTGCCACCATACCAAACCCTTGGGCCCCGTCCTTTGCCAACCAGTACCAACATTTGGCAGCCGCGTTTCCTGCCACCAGTACCAAAAACTGTACATCGCCCGTGCACCAGTACTAACACTGTAACATCGTCCGTGCCACCATTACCAACCACACCCTCCTTTGCCCACCATACCAACACTGTACCCCCCCACCTCCACCAGACCAACACTGTACCGCGTCCTGCCACCAGTACCAACAACTGTAGCCGCGTCCGGCCACCATCCCAAAAACCCAGTACAAAAACTTTAGCCACGTCCGTGCCACCAGTAACCAAAACCATACCAACACTGTAAGCCACGTCCTTGCCACCATACCAAAACCAGTACCAACACGGGTAGCCACGTCCCGTGCCCCCCAGTACCAAAACTGTAGCACGTCCCCCAAACCATAACTAACACTGTACATCGTCCGTGCCAACAGTACCAAACTGCCCCCTTCCCCTACCCCCCCAACACTGTAGCCCCCCGTGCCACCAATACCAACACTTTCCTCCGTCCACCATAACAACCTGTAGCCACGTCCGTGCCACCAGTACCAAAACCAGTACCAACACTGTACCACGTCCCCCTGCCACCAAAACCCAAAAAACCAGTACCAAACCCACTGTAACCAAACGTCCGTGCCACCAGACCACACTGAGCCGGGGGTCAGTGCCACCAGTATCAAAAACTGACCCGTCCCGGCCACCATACCCAAAACATTTTTTTTTTTTTGGGGTTTTTTTTTTTTCCCCCCGTGCCTAACCAGTACCAACACTGTAGCCGCGTCCGTGCCCCCATACCAACATTGTAGCCCGTCCGTCCCAAACCAGTACCAAAAATGTAGCCGCGCCGTGCCACCAGTATCAAAAACTGTACCCGCCCCTCCCAAAACCAAAGTACCAAATACCTCCTGCCACAGTACCAACACTGTAGCCCGTCCGTGCCACCAGTACCAAAACACTGTAGCCGCGTCCTGCCAACCAGTACCAAAAAACTGTAGCCGCGTCCGTGCCACCAGTACCAACATTTACCCGTCCGTGCCACCAAGTACCAACACTGTACCGCGTCCGTCCCCACCAGTACCAACACTGAGCCGCGTCCGTGCCACCAGTACCACACTGTAGCTCGTCCGTGCCACCAGTACTAACACTGTACTCGTCCGTCCCAAACCAGTACCAACACTGGCCCCGTCCTTGCCACCAGTACCAAAAATGTAGCCCCGCCCGTGCCACCAGTACCAACACTGTAGCCGCTCGTGCCACCATACCAACACTGTAGCCACGCCGTGCCACCAGTACCAAAACCAGTACCAACACTGTGCCACGTCCGTGCCACCAGTACAAAACCAAACCAAACACTGTAGCCACGCCGGCCACCAGACCAACACTGACCCCGCGTCCGTGCCACCATTTCCAACACTGTAGCCGCGTCCGTGCCACCAGTACCAACACTTTTAGCCGGGTCTGTGCCACAAGTCCCAACACTGCAGCCGCGTCCGTGCCACCAGTACCAACACTACATCGTCCGTGCCACCAGTACTAACACTGTACCCACGTCCGTGCCACAGTACCAACACTAGCCCCTCCTTGCCCCAGTACCAACACTGTAGCCCCGTCCGTGCCACCAGAACCAACACTAGCCGCGCCCGTGCCACCATTACCAACACTGTAGCCACGCCCCGTGCCACCAGTACCAAAACCAGTACCAACACTGTAGCCACGTCCGTGCCACCAGTACCAAAAACTTTTGCCGCGTCCGTGCCACCATACCAACACTGTAGCCGCGTCCGTGCCACCATACAACACTGTAGCCGCGTCCGTGCCACCAGTACCAACACTGTAGCCGCGTCCGTGCCCCCAGTATCAACACTGTAGCCGCGTCCGTGCCACCAGTACCAACACTGTAACCCGTCCCTGCCACCAGTACCAACACTGTAGCCGCGTCCGTGCCACTAGTCCCAACCTGTAGCCGCGTCCGTGCCACCAGTACCAACACTGTACCGCGTCCGTGCCACCAGTATCAACACTGTAGCCGCGTCCGTGCCACCAGTCCCAAACATTGTAGCCCCGCCCTGCCACCATTTCCCAAACACTGTAGCCGCGTCCATGCCACCAGTATCAACACTGTAGCCGCGTCCGCCCCCACCAGTACCAACACTGTACCCCGCCCTGCCACCATACCAACACTGCAGCCGCGTCCCGTGCCACGGTACCAACACTGTAGCCCCATCCTTGCCACCAGAACCAACACTGTAGCCGCGTCTGCCACAGTCCCAAACCCACTGTAACCGTGTCCGTGCCACCAGCACCAACAGTAAGCCGCGTCCGTCCCAAAACCCAAAAACCAGAACTTAGCCCCGTCCGTGCACCAGCACCAACACTGAGCAATTCGTCCGTGCCACCAGTACCAACACGGAAAGCCGCGTCCGTGCCACCAGCACCAAAAAACTGAAACCCCCCGCCCCGTGCCCCCAAAGCACAACACCGTAGCGGGGCCGGCCACCATAACCAACACTGTCCCCAAATCCGTGCCCCAGTCCCAACATTGTAGCATTTTTCCGTGTCATCAGTACCAACAGGGGTAGCTGCTCCTGCCACCAGTCCGACACTGTGGCCTATCCGTGCTAACAGAAACCACTCCGTAGCCCGTCCGTGCCACCAGTTTGATCATACGGCCCCAAAACAACGAAAGGGGTTGCAAACCCTTTCCCCGCTCTAATTCATAAAGAAACAATGTTTTCTCCATTAAAAAATTTTCAAGCTTACATCCCCTCATTTAGCTCGAGAAGTGTTAGCTTATCTCCCCTCACTTAGCGTGAGATGGTTAACCTTTCCTCCCCTCACTTACCCTGAAAGGGGTGTTTCCTTTCATCCCCCTCCTTTAGCGTGAGGAGTGTTACCTTACCTCCCCTCACTTAGCGTGAGGAGTGTTACCTTACCTCCCCTCACTTAGCGTGAGGAGTGTTACCTTACCTCCCCTCACTTAGCGTGAGGAGTGTTAAACCCTTTCCTCCCCTACTTAGCGGTGAGGGTGTTTTCCTTTACCCCCCTCACTTAAACGTGAGGAGTGTTTGCTTTCTCCCTGTCTTTGGGTTGAAGAGTGTTAAACTTACCCCCCCTCTCTTAGCTTGAAGAGTAATTAAACTTTCCTACCTCTCCCTTTGTAAGAGTGTTTTGCTTACTTCTCCTCTCTTAGCTTGAAGAGTGTTAGCTTACCTACCCTCTCTTAGCTTGAAGAGTATTAGCTTACCTCCCCTCTCTTAGCTTGAAGAGTGTTAGCTTACCTCCCCTCTCTTAGCTTGAAGAGTATTAGCTTACCTCCCTTCTCTTAGCTTGAAGAGTTTTAGCTTACTTTCCTCCTTATGAAGTGTTAGTTACCTCCCCTCTACCTCCAAGAGGTTAGGTAAACCCCCCCCTCTCTTAGCTTGAAGAGTGTTAGCTTACTTCCCCTCTCTTAGCTTGAAGAGTGTTAGCTTACCTATCCTCTCTTACCTTGAAGAGTGTTAGCTTACTTCCCCTCTCTTAGTTTGAAGAGTATTAGCTTACCTTCCCTCCTTACCTTGAGTTTAGCTTTTTCCCTCCCCCCTTTACCTTGAATGTTAGCTTCCCTCTCCTCTCTTATTTGAAAAATGGAGCTTCTTCCCTCCTTATTTTAAGAGTGTTACTCCCCCTCTCTTTTAGTTGAAGTTTTAGCTTCCCTACCCCCTTTTACTTGACGAGTGTTACCTACCCCCCCTTTTTCTTAGTTTAAAAGGTTGTTTACCCCCCTTTCTTTTAGCTTGAATAGTGTTAGCTTATCTCCCCTCTCTTAGCTTGAAGAGTGTTATCTTACCTCCCCCCTTTAGCTAATTTTTACTTCCCCTCCCCTCTTTTGGGTTAAGTGTTACTTACTTCCCCTCTTTAGCTAAGATGTTATTTTTACCCCCCCTCTATACTTGAAGAGTATAGCTTACTTCCCCTCTTTTTAGCTTGAAGGGTGTTACACCTCTCCTCCTTACCTTGAAAGTGTTCCTTCCTTTCTCCTCTTTTAGCTTAAGAGGTTAGTTTTACCTCCGCCTCTTAGCTTGAAGGAAGTTTACCTCCCATCCTTACTTAAGAGTGTTGCCACCTCCCCTGCTTAGTTGAAATGTTATTTACCCTCCTTTTTAGTTTGAAGATTTTGGTTTACCTCCCCTCTCTTAGCTTGAAGTGTGTTAGCTTCTCTCCTCTCTTTGCTTGAAGAGTGTTAGCTTACTTACCCTCTCTTAGCTTGAAGAGTGTTAGCTTACTTCCCCCTTTTGCCCGAAAGTGTTACTTACCCCCCCACTTAGCTTGAAGAGTTTAGTTTACCTACCCTCTTTCGTTGAATTTATTTACTAAATCCTCTTTGCTTGAAGAGTGTTAGCTTACCTACGCTTTCTTAGCTTGAAGAGTGTTAGCTTACCTACCCTCTCTTAGCTTGAAGAGTGTTAGCTTACCTCCCCTCTCTTAGCTTGAAGTGATAGCTTACCTCCCTCCTCTTAGCTGGAAGAGTGTTAGCTGATTCTATTTAGCTGTTGGCCGGCAGTCTCATCATGGAGACCAATATTTCAGCATCTGTCCACCTGTTGGTAGTGACGGGATACCCACACAGCTCCGTCAACAGGGAATTAAATTGGGGTTTAGAATCAACAGAAGAAACGTTGGGGTGATGTTCTGCGTCTGTCTGTCTGTCTTTGTGTGTGTGTGTGTGTGTGTGTGTGTGTGTGTGTGTGTGTGTGTGTGTGTTGGCTGGAGTTAAGGAGGCCGGGGTAGTGTGACGGCATGACAGACATCTGGGGGGAGGTTAGTGCACCAGTGTGACGGACCATACTGGACCAAGGGGGGGAAACAATATGGACCATGTGTGGACCATGCACTAGCCCCGGGGTTTGTGGACAACACGGGGGCCCCCCCATTTTTGGGTGGACCATACCTAGACCAGGGTGTGAACCTACACAGACCATGTTGGGGCCCCAGTGTTGTGGACCAGCACAAAAAACCAGTGGTTGGACCATACACGGGGCCAGGGGATTGACCATACACTGGATAGGGGGTGTGGACATGCACTGACCATGGTGTGGCCCAAATACACTAGACCAGTGTTGTGGTCCAGTGGTGTGGACCATGCACTAAACCATTGTGGTCCAAACACCAGTGATGCCCCACACGGATTTAGTGGGGGGACCATGCACGGGCCAGTGGTGGGACCATGAAACTAGACAGGTGGGGACCATACACTGGACCAGTGGTGTGGACCATACACTGGACCAGTGGTGCGGACCATCACTGAACCAGTGGTGTCACCAAACACTGCCCTTTTTTTTTTGGGGGGGGTGTGGACCATACACTGGACCAGTTGTGTGGACCATACACTGGACCAGTGGTGCGGACCATACACTGAACCAGTGGTGTGGACCATACACTGGACCAGTGGTGTGACCATACACTGGACCAGTGGTGTGGACCATACATTAGATCAGTGGTGTGGACCATACACTGAACCAGTGGTTTGGACCATACACTAAACTAGTGGTGTGGACCATACCCTGGATTAGTGGTGTGGACCATAACGGGCCCCAGTGTGTGGCCAGCACTAACCAGGGGTTGGACCAACACTACACCAGGGGTGGCCCAAAACACTAGACCAGGGTGTGGCCTACACGGGCCCATGGTGGCCCAAAAACCTAGATCATTAGGGGGACCTACCCCGGCCCAGTTGTGGACATACACCGCCCATGCACGGGCCCATAGTGTAACCAACCCGGGACCAGGGGTGTGGCCCAAACGCAAAACTAGGGGTGGGGGACCATACCAAACTAGTGGGTGGACCATACGCAAACTATGTGGGGAAACCATACGTTTAAACTAGTGGTTTTGGCCAACCAAACTAGTGGTGTGGACCATACGCTAAACTAGTGGTGTGGACCATACGCTAAACTAGTGGTGTGGACAATACGCTAAACTAGTGGTGTGGACCATACGCTAAACTAGTGGTGACCATACACTGGACCAAATTGAGGCATGGCCTCCAGACCACCTGGATGCGCGGTTCATGTCCCGTCAGTCCACCACCAGGTAGCGCAGCTGGCCCACTTGGCCACCACCAGGTAGAGCAGCTGGCCCCACTGGCCACTCCCCAGTAAGAGCGGGCCCGTTTGGGCCCAAATCACCGGGTAAGCAGCGGCCTGTTTGGGCCACCACCGGGTAGAGCGCGGCCCACTTGGCCACCACCAAGTAAAGCAGCTGGCCCACTTGGCCCCCCAGTAAAGCAGCTCCCCAACTTGGCCACCCCAAGAAAGCAGGGGCCCCAATTTGGCCACCACCAGGAAGCACTGGCCTACTTGGCTATCACCAGGTGGACTACCTCTCCGTACGTGGCAGAGAACTCGAAACCGTTTTGTTACATCGTGTTCCTTTGTTATCTCCGTGTTTATTTGTTTCACCCGGTTTATTTGTTTTCATCCTGTTCATTTTTTATCATTTTTAAAATTACATACCAGTGTTATATTAACTTCCCACCATTCATATTTTCCTTTCCTTTCCCTCATATTCATCTTATTCTTCCTATTTTTTTCTTGTTTTATTTTCCCCCTTTCCTTCACACGTTGTTTCCCAGTCACTGCTTGCGCTGGGCCCCACCATCTGCCACCTTACCTCAGCTGCTGTTCCTCTCCTGTCTAACTCAGCTACTATTAAACCTCATCTCTCAGCTGCCCTCTAACCTTGGCCCAGCTGTGGTGAGTGACGACCCAGAGCCCCAGGCAACACAGCTGCTCCAAGAACTGCTGTTCTAACACGAGAACTTCCGTAAATAACAACAAACGGATGAAGTTTTTAATTTAGGGTTTTAATTCCTGCCTTGGGTAAGGATGAGACCTTGTTTGTGGCAGAGAAATGACACTGGTTGAGAGATAATCCAATATGGATATACCCTGGAAGTTAAGGCCAGGTGTTTTTTATCATATACCCCGACAAACCCGGAATTAAGGCCCCTGGTTATTGTTATCATAATCAAAGATATACCCTGGGAGTTTAAGGGCCACTTGATATTGTTATCATATACCCCCGAAATACCCCGGAATTAAGCCAGCTGGATATTGTTATCATATACCACGATATACCCTGGAAGTTAAGGCCAGCTGTTATATTTTATCAAACCACGGGAATACCCGGGAAGAAGCCAGTTTTTGTATATTTTATATACTTCGAGTTCGCCCTGTATAACTCCCCTTCTGTTAATTGCTCCCCCCACGGGCTACACCCCAGCCCCCCGGGAAACCCCCCCCCCCCAAAAAAAAAAACCTCCCCCCCCTCGTTCGCTCCCTCCCCCACATACACACAACGTCCCCTTCCATAGCTGTCAAGTGCCTATTCCCCTACGAGAATTCCTAAACCTCATCAGGTTTACCCTATCCCTCTGAACCCCCCTCTTTTCCCCCCACCCCACCTCCCTTTCCCCCCCCATCCAAACTCCTCTCACTCCACCCCGAACCCAACCCCAAGTCTCGTCCCCCCACTGTGGGTCCTTCCTCGCCCAAAATTCCAGAACTCCTTTATAAGTCTCCTGCACATCTCAACCATCCACCCAGCCGCCATTACAGCCACTTTTTTTCCCCACCGACAAACCAAAGGCACCACGCCCCGATCCTAGAGGGAGAGAGATGTTCGGGGGATCATAATAACAACTTATTAGCCTAAAGGGTATTTTTTTTTTTTTTCGGTTACTTTAGGTCAAACCACTTTGCTTGGACCTTGGGTTTTGGTGTGGTTGGTCTGTGTATCTATATAACTTTTAACACTCTCTCTCTCTCCCCTCCCTTTCTCCTCTCCTCTCTCTCTTCTCTCCCCTCTCTCTCTCTCCTCCTCTTTTCCCCAATCCCTTCCTCTCTCTTCCTCCTCTCTCCTCTCTCTCCTCCCTCCCCTCTTTTCCCCTTTCATCTCTCTCATCCTCTCTCCTCCTCTCTCTCTCCTCTCTCCCTCTTTCTCTCTCTCCCCTCTCCTCTCTCTCTCTCTCTCTCCTCTCTCTCTCCTCCTCCTCCTCCCCCACTCCTCTCCTCCTCTCTCCATCCTCTCCTCTCTCTTTTCTCCTCTCTCTCTCTCCTCCCCTCTCTCCTCTTCTTCTCCTCCTCTCCCCCCTTCTCTCTCTCTCTCCTCTCTCTCCTCCTCCCCCTCGCTCCCCTTTCCTCCCTCTTCCCCTCCTCTCTCACCCCCTTCCCCCTCTTTCTTTTCTCTCCTCTCCTCTCTCTCTCTCCTCTCTCTCCCTCTCTCCTCTCTCTCTTTTCCTCTCTCTCTCCCCTCTCCTCCTCTCTCTCTCTCTCCCCCTCTCTCTCCTCTCTCTCCTCTTCTCCCCTCCTCTCTCTCTCTTCTCCCCTCTCTCTCTCTCTTCCTCATCACTCTCTTCCTCTCTTCTCCTCCTCTCCTCTCTCTCTCCCCTCGCCTCTCTTCGTTTTCTCTCTTCCCCTTTTTACCCTTTTTCCTTTTCCCTAAAAAATCCTCCCTCTCCCCCCCTTTTCTTTAAAAAAATTTTTCCATCTTTTTCCCCCCCTTTCACAGGTGCAGTGGAGCGGGGTGTTCGGGCCACCTGTGGTGGGTCACAGATGTGGGGTGTTGATGTACGGGGCACGTGTAGTGGGTTACAGGTGGTAAGACCCAATGGACTTATCGTGGGTCACAGATGGTGCTAGTGGGGCCCAAGGCACCTGTGGTGAACCACTGGGGCAACTGTGGTGAACCACTGGGGCAACTGGTGAACCACTGGGGCAACTGTGGTGAACCACTGGGGCACCTGTGGTGAACCACGGGGCAAAAATTTGGGGAACCAAGGGGAAAAAGTGGGGACCACTGGGGCAAATGTGGGGAACCACTGGGGGAACGGGTGAACCCCTGGGGCCAAAATGTGGTGAACCAATGGGGCACCTGTTAACCCCGGGGGAACTGTGGTAACCACTGGGGGAACGTGGGGAAACCCCGGGGGCCCCCGTGGTGAACCCACGGGGCAACTGTGGTGAACCACTGGGGCAACTGTGGTGAACCACTGGGGCAACTGTGGTGGGCCATGGTGGGGATCTGGGACCAGTATACCCACTGTGGAAAGGTTTGCAAAGGAAATCGTGGAACATGGATAACCACGTGGAAAGTTACAGGGAACTCACGGTGGAACATGGGAGACACCACTGTGGAAACTTGCAGGAAACTCACAGTGGAACATGGGATATACCACTGTGGAAACTTGCAGGGATCTCACAGTGGAATATGGGATACACCACTGTGGAAAGTTGCAGGGACTCACAGTGCAACATGGAATACCACTGTTGAAACTTGCAGGGAACCACAGTGGAAATGGGTACACCCTGTGGAAATTGCAGGGAAAATCCAGTGAACTGGGTACACCACTGTGGAAAGTTACAGGGACTCACAGTGGAACATGGATACACCCCTGGGGGGGGACTCAGGGGAAATGGGGTACACCCTGTGGAAATGGTGGCAGGAAAAACACAGGGAACATGGGGTACACCACTTTGGAAAATTCAGGGAAATCAAGTGGGAAAATGGATACACCCCCCTTGGAACGGTTCACATCGTACAGAGAGCCTCCTAAGAAATGTGATGCAGGGAAAACCCACTAAGAAACATAGTATGCGAAGAAAACGATGTACTCAGGATCCACGAGAACATGGGGTTATTCCTCCCCCCTGTTTTTTTTAAAGAAGGAAAAAGAAAGGGGACCAAAAATTTATAAAAAAAAATATAAATAAATAAAATTTATAATAAAATATAAAATAATAATATAATAAAATATATATATATATAAAAAAAATATAATATAAAATTTATTTTAATAAAAAACCACTGAAGCACGGGGGTGTGGTGTGTGTGTGTGTGTGTGGTGTGTGTGTTTGGGGTTTTGTGTTTTAAAATATTTTAAAAATAAACCAAAATTTAAAAAAATCCTAATTTTAGTTTTCCCCAAAAAAAAAAAACAAATGCCTGGAATATTTTTGTCTGTTTCATCTCACAAATTTCCCGGTTTTTCATGATTTCATTACTCATGTGAAGCTGCATGGTGAACGAACTCTTCTCTGAACACGACCCATCTTCCTCCATACAGCTGCCAGTGTACAGGGAATGACCCACACACCTCCGAACTGTCTGACCCTTTGATGTTGTGGTATGTTTCTATATACATTGAAGGCTCCATTCACGAACAAAGCTTGGTCGACATCGAAGCCGGGCCTTAACTGAAAGATAGAGACGTTTATGAAACAGATAATGAAAAGACAAGGGAAAGTCTTTCAGAATACTGAAGTAAGTGGAAAACCTGTGTTCTAAAATGTGCCAGGTCATAGCTATTGGGAAATACATAAGAAGGTAGAGGTTTCCAAACTTTGAGGTGTGGGGAGAGAAACAGTTTTCAAAACGGCCCACCCTTGAGTTGCCAACGACCACGCAGTTATGTGACGCAGCAGTTTGCCGAGTATCACGTAGTCTAGTTAGTGGTGGGGGCACACAAGCAGCCAGCTCTCTGGAGTAAAAACCAAAGTAATACCTGTAGAAGAAAAGGAAAAGTGAACTACCTTTGCGGTGTAGGGGAAGGGGGTCAAGTTTTGAGGTTAGCCTCGGAGAGAGGTGATATGGCGGACCGCTTTCGACTCTGTGAAGTCGGGAGGCAGAGCTAGAACCACCCTCAGATGTGAGAGCAGTACTCATTACAGAAACAGTTTCGAGAAAACGTAGTCTCTTGTGTAGGAGGGTAGGTTAAAGAAAACGCAGTCTACAGTGTGTTCGATCAGAAAGAAAAAAAAAAACGTATCTCTACAAATATGAGGACAGTCTAAAGCAAATGTAATGTATACACTCTTTCGAAAGGTGTAAGGTCAGCGGACCTCTGACACCGGAAGCGTCGATGCTAATTTTCTGCTGTGGTCTACCGAAAAATCTTTTCTTCCTCAATACTTTGTAGGAATCACAGCCAAGACGTGAAGCAGAGATTCAGTTTGAAATCTTACGAAGATAATAAGTGAAACCAAAGGAATACTTGATGTGGCCAGGAACTGAATGTTACAAGGATGTAACAACAATTCAGCAGTTCAAGTGGTCTTCCAGTGTATCATGGACAGCGACAGGAGATAAGCCTTCTCTTCGTTGTCTACACAAGTTGTCTGGTCCTGGGGTAGAGGCTGACACTGGTCCTGGGGTAGAGGCTGGCACTGGTCCTGGGGTAGAGGCTGACACTGGTCCTGGGGTAGAGGCTGGCACTGGTCCTGGGGTAGAAGCTGGCACTGGTCCTGGGGTAGAGGCTGGCACTGGTCCTGGGGTAGAGGCTGACACTGGTCCTGGGGTAGAGGCTGACACTGGTCCTGGGGTAGAGGCTGGCACTGGTCCTGGGGTAGAAGCTGGCACTGGTCCTGGGGTAGAGGCTGACACTGGTCCTGGGGTAGAGGCTGGCACTGGTCCTGGGGTAGAAGCTGGCACTGGTCCTGGGGTAGAGGCTGGCACTGGTCCTGGGGTAGAGGCTGACACTGGTCCTGGGGTAGAAGCTGGCACTGGTCCTGGGGTAGAGGCTGGCACTGGTCCTGGGGTAGAGGCTGACACTGGTCCTGGGGTAGAGGCTGGCACTGGTCCTGGGGTAGAAGCTGGCACTGGTCCTGGGGTAGAGGCTGGCACTGGTCCTGGGGTAGAGGCTGACACTGGTCCTGGGGTAGAGGCTGGCACTGGTCCTGGGGTAGAGGCTGGCACTGGTCCTGGGGTAGAGGCTGGCACTGGTCCTGGGGTAGAGGCTGACACTGGTCCTGGGGTAGAGGCTGGCACTGGTCCTGGGGTAGAGGCTGACACTGGTCCTGGGGTAGAGGCTGGCACTGGTCCTGGGGTAGAGGCTGGCACTGGTCCTGGGGTAGAGGCTGACACTGGTCCTTGGTACATGCTACTCTTGGAGGCCATCCCTCCCACACCTCGCACACAGCCCCCGTCTCTCTCTCTCTCTCTCTCTCTCTCTCTCTCTCTCTCTCTCTCTCTCTCTCTCTCTCTCTCTCTCTCTCTCTCTCTCTCTCTCTCTCTCTCTCCAAGGTCTTCCATCGGCCCCTGGTGAAGGCACAGGTATATTTCCCGACGTTGTACGGGAGATGAATTATTCATACCGTAATGCAGGCGGGTGTAGGCACGCCGCCAGCGTCCGAGGCCACGTGCACCTGTCGCAGGAACTGATTCTTCAGGATAGATAGATAGATAGATAGATAGACAGATAGATAGATTAGATAGATAGATAGATAGCCGAACATAGAATGGTGGACTTTCAAAAACCAGCGTTGAACGGAGCAAACAGGGAAGTGGTGGTAATAGACAGCGAAGTGAAGAGAAGATGGAGTGAGTATATTAAAGGATGATAGGATGGTAGATGTGGGATATTTTGGACGTGGAGGAACGCGAAAAGAATTTTGGTGAAAAGAGAGAAGGTGGTGAAAGGCTTGCCTAAAAAGAAGTGCGGCAAAGTAGCTGGAATGGATGGGATTACAGTTGATTTTTCTGAGAGGATGTGTTTGTTTATGACTTGTTAGTGAAGAGTTTCGTTATAGGTATGCCTTATGGTGAGGTGCCTGGGGAACTGTATAAAGACTAGAGAGACAGAAGAGAATGGTTATATTACATAAAAGTTTGCTCAGTGTTCCTGGGAAGATGTTTGGGAGAATGGTGATTGGCATGGTGGTGGCACAAAGAGAGTTTCAGACTAGAGAGAAAAATGTGTGGCTTCGGGAGAGGTAAAGGATATGTGAATCAGGTATTTGCTGTGAAGAATATGTATGAGAAATTCCTTAGTGAAACAGAAGGACTTTTGATGTGGCATTTATGGATCTGGAGGAAGCTTATGATAAGGTTGATAAAAATGCTTTGTAGGTGTTGCGAATATATGGTGTGGGAGGGAAACTGCTAAAGACAGTGAATAATTTGTATCATGAGAGAGTAAAGTATGTGTGCGAGTAGGTAGAGAGGAGGATGAGTGGTTCCAGGTGAAGGTCGGTCTGCGTCAAGGGTGTGTGATGTCACCATGGCTGTTTAATTTGTTTATGGATAGGGTGGTGAGGGACGTAAATGGAAGGGTCTTGGAGAGAGTAGCAGGTATGTAGTCTCTTGTGGATGGGAGAGCCTGAAAGGTGAGTCAGTTGCTGTTTACTAATGACACGGTGCTAGTGGCAGCTTCGAGTGGGAAACTGCAGAAGCTGGTGTTTCATTTTGGGTGAGTATGTGAAAGGAGAAAGTTGAGAGGAAATGTGAATAAAAGCGACGTCATTGGGTTTTGCAGTGAAGAGAGTTTGGTTCATTGGAGTGTGAGTTTGAGTCAAAATAACTTGGAGGAAGTGTGGTGTTTTAGATACCTGGGAGTAGTAGGTATGGCAGCAATGGAACCACGGAAACTGAAGTGAGCCATAGGTTGGATGAAATGGGGGGGGGGGGGGGCGCCTTGAGGAATGTATACAAGAGAAGTCACCGTCCGTGAGGGCAGAGATGGGCATGTTTAATGATACAGTTAGCCCGACGGTGCTGTACGGATGCGAGACATGGACCAAATGAATGAAAATACGATAGAATGTGGATGTGTTAGAAGTGAAACGCTTAAGGACAATATATGGTGTAAGGAGGGTTGATTGAGAAAGAAATGATTGGGTAAGGGAGAGAAATGTAATAATAAAAGGCGTGTGATTAAGATAGCTGAAATTATTTGCACGTATGGAGAGGATTTGTGAGGAGAGGCTGACAAAGAGGGTATACGTGTCTGAAGTGGAGGAGACAAGGAGGAAGGGAAGAAGGAGCTACAGAGGGAAGGATGGAACGAAAGATATTTGGAGAGTTCGCGGTCTTAACATGCAGGTTACGTGTTAAGTTATGCAAGGTATAGAGCCAATAGGAATGATATGGTATACAGGTGGCGACGTACAGTCAATTGGTTTAACCATGGCATGTAAAGCGGTCAGAGGAAACCATAGGGAGGTCTGTTGGGTGCCTAAGAATAGGTGGAATGCATGTATTGTGCCATTGTACGAAGGCAAAGGGGATAAAAGTGAGTGTTCAAACTACAGAGGTATAAGTTTGTTGAGTATTCCTGGAAAATGGGAGGGTATTGATTGAGAGGGTGAAGGCATGTACAGAGCATCAGATTGGGGAAGAGCAGTGCGGTTTCAGAAGTGGTAGAGGATGTGTGGATCAGGTGTTTGCTTTGAAGAATGTATATGAGAAATGATTAGAAAAACAGATATATTTGTATGCAGCCTTTATGGATCTGAAGAAGGCATCTGATAGGGTTGATAGAGATGCTCTGTGGAAGGTATTAAGAGTATATGGTGTGGGAGGTAAGTTGCTAGAAGCAGTGAAAAGTTTTTATCGAGGATGTAAGGCATATGTACGAGTAGGAAGAGAGGAGAGTGATTGGTTCCCAGTGATGGTCGGTCCGCGGCAGGGATGTGTGATGTTTATGGATGGGGTGGTTACGGAAGTAAATGCAGGAGTTTTGGAGAGAGGGGCGAGTATGCAGTGTGTTGTGGATGAGAGGGGTCTGCTTGTCAAGTGTCGACAGTGTCTCAGCGCTGAGGACAGGGTAGCGACGCCTCTCCTTGTGAAATATCGGCAGTGTCTCAGCGCTGAGGACAAGACAGCCACAGCTCTCCCACTCACATAAGGTCACCACAGATGTATAGCTCTCCGGGGCAAGACTCACCTCAACTATAACTCCACATTAACCTTAGATGCCCATTATTCTTCCCTGTGGGTAAGGAAGGGTCTGTTATAAACCGTGGAGGGGAGGAAGGTTTACCCACTTACCTCAGGGGAATTAGAATCTGTCCACCACTTAGTATATCTGGCTTCCGCGAGCGTTCATTCCAAGCTGGGAGTAAGGGAACCATTGCTGTTGGAGACACACCAAGCCTTCCAGACAAATTGATATATATGTGCGTGTGAGAATCATTTCAGGATTCACGGGCTCCGGGTTCGGAGCACATTCAGGTCACCTCGGACATCTTAAACAAGTATTTCTTCGTGATGTGGACTCGTTCTTGCCTCATCCACTGCAAACTCTTCCCCGTTTTCAGACACGTCAGTTGACACCTCACACCGAATCAGTAGGGGATTTCCTCCTGCTTCAGAACCCTCAACCGTCTACTGTTTCGGAACTCCTCCGAACCACCTGTTGCTTCAGTCACCAGGGTCGTCTCATGCTCGATGCCTTTGCAGCAAATTGTGACAAACTCACCAACATTTACGAAGCTAAAACTTAAAACACAGAAGAAATTGCTTCAAAAACCTCGAAATATTTGGTGTATCAGAACCGTGGCAGACTTTTGGGATGTGTTCACATCTACTGCATCACGAGTCCTGGGACACCTGTTGCTCCAGATCCCAGGGACACCAAGGGCTTCAGAGCCGAGGGGCGCCTCCTGCATGATAGCAGGATCTGTGCGTGCCACCGTCATGTCTGTGAATGAAGACGCTGCTTCATTAGAAACGTCGAATGAAAGAAGAGGATGAAAGTGGGAGAAATATTTACCAATTGAAAGAAATGAAGCCAGGTGTTACCATTGGTCATCTGAAAACAAAAGAGAACATTAGGAGGAGTCTGGCAGGTATATTGACATGGAATGTGCCACATATATTATAGACTTGGAACCTGCTATGTGTGTCAATACTGACTCTCAGTTACATATGTCAGCTTCAAGAGCCATATAAAGTATTCCTTCCTTACACTCTGGTCCAACTGATGGACTCAGATTGAAACATATCTAAGACGATGGTTTACCTTACGTTGGACATGACCTCTGTGCGTGTGTGTGTGTGTGTGTGTGTGTGTGTGTGTGTGTGTGTGTGTGTGTGTGTGTGCTTGCGTGGTATCTTGTATATATGTATCATGTCTTTGCTCCATTATTTACATGAACACACACACACACACACACAAACACCCACTCACATCAGTCTAAAGCAGGTACTGTATTGTCAACCAACTCCAAGTGCTGGGTGAACAGCTGGGATTGGCTGTGGGCCATCTGCCATACCCTCGATTCGAAACCATTTCGTTCTAACTCTGGCTTGCCCCGTGGTGACTCATGGTCGGTAACGCTAACCACTACACCACGGAGGCCCGTGTATGGTTTGTGGTTTACTGAGTGCGTCCCTCAGTAAGGTAGGCAACGGAGTCACGTTGCTAAGGCTCAAAGTGACGTTGAAGTTGTTAGGCTTGTGATAACTGTAGGTCGACCCTTGTTGTCCTTACTATGAGACCCATATATAGCAGGCCTATATCCTTGTTACGGGAGCTGTATCAAGCTTATGATACTAACCTAACCTAACTTAACCTGACCTAACCTTACCTAACCTGATTTAACCTAACCTTACCTAACCTGATTTAACCTAATCTAACCTAACCCAACCCTGATTTAACCTAACCTAACCTGATTTAATCTAATCTAACCTAACCCAACCCTGATTTAACCTAACCTAACCCAACCCTGATTTAACCTAACCTAACCTAACCTAACCTAACCTAACCTGATTTAACCTAATCTAACCTAACCCAACCCTGATTTAACCTAACCTAACCTGATTTAATCTAATCTAACCTAACCCAACCCTGATTTAACCTAACCTAACCTAACCTAACCTAACCTAACCTAACCTAACCTGATTTAACCTAATCTAACCTAACCCAACCCTGATTTAACCTAACCTAACCTGATTTAATCAAATCTAACCTAACCCAACCCTGATTTAACCTAACCTAACCTAACCTTTGCATCTTACCAACCAAACAATTGTACCTACGTACGAAGGAGATCCGGCAGATGTTCACAACCTTCCTCCTTCCCTCCCTCCCTCCCTCCCTCCCTCCCTCCCTCCCTCCCTCCCTCCCTTCCTCCTTCCCTTCCTCCCTCCCTTTCTTCGTCCCTCCTTCCCTCCCTCCCTCCCTCCTTCCCTCCCTCCCTCCCTCCCTTTCTTCGTCCTTCCCTCCCTCCCTTCCTCCTTCCCTCCTTCCCTCCCTTCCTCCCTCCCTCCCTTCCTTCCCCCTTCCCTCCCTTCCTTCGTCCTTCCCTCCCTCCCTTCCTCCCTCCCTCCCTCCCTCCTGGAATTCAATCCTTCAGCGAAGCTGTCGCAGCTGACCCCCATCTCCTCCACTTCCTGCATCAGGAGAGAAGAAGATGACGATGATGATGATAGTCAGTGGCCCCACTGAGGGTTGTCCCTGGTGTCGCACTCGCCACCAGGGGCTTCGTCCGTCCTCCCCCTGCCACGTACAGGAGCCAGAGGGCGACAATGAACCCCTAGCGTCATCAAACGGGAGGCCGTGGAATGAATGGGTACCTGAGAGGATCCAATCTTCCTCTTCCGTCTGACGTTTCGATCTGATCTTTTTCCCTCGACTCCTGTTGACGGATACTGCGATTCGAACCTTGAAGATCTCGATCTTTTGGATCTGATTCTCTACTCGACGCCTCACGTCGGAACTTAGGATTCGACCCATGGATCTGACATCCCGACCTTTGGATCTGACTCCTCTCGACCTTCGTGTCGGATCCTGGGATTCGACCCATGGACTGACATATATATAACTCTGTCTCTTAAGTCTATCTTTTGAGCCTAACTATACACACTAGAAGTGGCTCTAGAAGACGATTCCATGATCGAAATCTTGAATTTGCATTGACAGGACTCGCAAATGCAACCCATAGATTAACTCTTTTACACTTGACTCAACACTGAACATTTTCTGGCTCACTCAACATTCCTCCAGGCTGTGCTCCGTGGTCCTGTCTCCCCCAGACTTTGTGTGTGGGTGGAGGCAAAGTCAATCTTGGCCCCTCGCTCCTGGCAATTGACCCTCTTTTCACTCTCAGTCTGTGAGCTGCAACGTAGATGAGTTCAAATGGAAGTAGACCTTAATGACGTCCAAGCTTTAGCCCATTCTGGGAGATCTAAGCTGACCTGGGTGACCTGTGATGACCTGTGACCTTCCCTGTCGACATCCGACCTTTTTCACTGGTACTTTTTTTTTAAGGTGGTTATGTTACCAGTGAAGTTCTCTTGCATTCTGTGGAGGGATGTGTGGTGAGTGATGACCAAGGATGACCTCTGGTGACCTGTCATGACCTACGGAGGGTTTGATAGAGAGTTTTCATGACCTGTGGGAATCTCTTACAGCACCTCATGATCTAAGGTCACATGGGGAGGTTCATGATGACCTCTGTAGACCCCTGTTGTGACCAAGGGGGATCTCTAGTGACCTGGGGCACCCTGCTACGCCCTATGGAAACTACGGGAGGGGGTTTTGAGTACCTGTTCTGGTCTACTGTAACCATGGTCTTTCCAGTGGCCTGTAGTGACCTGTCGGAGCTGAGGGGGTTTTCGAAGACTGCCCTAAGGTATAGTGACCTGATCAAGGCCGTTGCCAGTTGTAGTGACCTGTAGTTATTTGCAGTCAGAGTTAGAGGGGTTCAGTATTAACGTCTGCTCATGTGGTACCTGAATACAGAGACGTCCTGGGCGCTGTGTGTGACCCAGCGTCTGTCTGAGCCAGCATGATGCTGGGTGGCTGGCCTGCGACCCGTCGCGTGGAAAACGTGGACTCATATGTGTACAGGTCGAGGCACCTCCTCCCTGCCCATGGCTAAGGAAGGTTTGAAAACTCCACTCCACACACACACACACACACACACACACACACACACACACACACACACACACACACACACACACACACATACCTGCTCTGGAAGTGGGAGTTCTACAGCCAACTGGTTGAGCCAAACGCAATGGTAAGGTGTGTGGAAGTGCGGTGTGTAAGAAGGGGGTGTGAAGTGAATGGGGCAGCAGTGTGAGTGGATGATGTGTATGGGGCAGCGGTATGAGGTGTATGGGGCAGCAGTGTAAGTGGATGATGTGTATGGGGCAGCGGTATGAGGTGTATGGGGCAGCAGTGTGAGTGGATGAGGTGTATGGGGCAGCGGTATGAGGTGTATGGGGCAGCAGTGTGAGTGGATGAGGTGTATGGGGCAGCGGTATGAGGTGAATGGGGCGGCGATGTCAGTGGATGAGGTGTGAGGTGTCAGGGGTGATAATATGAGGTGCGAGGGACGATAATATGTAGGGCGGGAGTGTGAGGTACGGTCTTCTCGGGGGCTGAGGAGGCAAGATAACCCCTGGACATAATGTGCCTAGGACATATATTGCCCAGGGAAGGAGCCTTACGTAGGGGGAAGATGTTTACGCCAGCTGACGCGGGAGGAGGTCAGCTGATGGACGAAGTAGCGCAGCTTGCCTCCCGTGCGTCGACCCCCGGCCGAGGTGGTGTGGTCGAGCAGTTCAGTTCCTTCATACTCGACACGGGAGGTCGATCAAGGAGTGAGACGATGCTCATGAATTAGGAGCAACAGAAGATGGGAACTGATCTACATATTTCCTCGTCGATGTATACAAGGTTTGGGACACACACACACACACACACACACACACACACACACACAGCACACACTATAAATATAGATATAGTGTCCCTTACTACAAAGAATTGAATACAAACTTAAATCTTAAGCCCTCGGCTCCACCAGTGAATGCTTCGAGCATCAAGGACGACTCGCTCGACCACCTCCTCCTTGAACACAGACTGGAGTGTCTCCTCATTCCCCTCGCATGGAGGACCACTGTGTCTGTACGGGGGAGGAGGGGAAGTGGGGGATAGGACAAACACGAGCGTCAGATAAACAAAAGACTTTTCGTCAGCCATGTTATAGAGACGTTTGGAGACCTTGAGACCTCAGTGGGCTGAGAGATTAGTTGAGACGTGACATTATACAGTGGGTAGAGAGACTAAGGTGACCTATGATTCACGACCAGACGCCTGGTGTGGTGGAGGGTGACCTCTGCCTCACGGCCGGGCGCCTGGTGTGGTGGAGGGTGACCTCTGCCTCACGGCCGGGCGCCTGGTGTGGTGGAGGGTGACCCATGCCTCACGACCAGACGCCTGGTGTGTTGGAGGGTGACCTATGCCTCACGGCCAGACGCCTGGTGTGGTGGAGGGTGACCTGTGCCTCACGACCAGACGCCTATTGTGGTGGAGGGTGACCTCTGCCTCACGAGGGGACGCCTGGTGTGGTGGAGGGTGACCTCTGCCTCACGGCCAGACGCCTGGTGTGGTGGAGGGTGACCTATGCCTCACGACCAGACACCTGGTGTGGTGGAGGGTGACCTATGCCTCACGAGCGGGCGCCTGGTGTGGTGGAGGGTGACCTGTGCCTCACAACCAGACGCCTGGTGTGGTGGAGGGTGACCCATGCCTCACGGCCAGACGCCTGGTGTGGTGGAGGGTGACCCATGCCTCACAACCAGACGCCTGGTGTGGTGGAGGGTGACCTCTGCCTCACGAGGGGACGCCTGGTGTGGTGGAGGGTGACCTGTGCCTCACGGCCAGACACCTGGTGTGGTGGAGGGTGACCTCTGCCTCACGACCGGACTTCTGGTGTGGTGGAGGGTGACCTGTGCCTCACGACCAGACACCTGGTGTGGTGGAGGGTGACCCATGCCTCACGACCAGACACCTGGTGTGGTGGAGGGTGACCTCTGCCTCACGACCAGACGCCTGGTGTGTTGGAGGGTGACCCATGCCTCACGACCGGGCGCCTGGTGTGTTGGAGGGTGACCTCAGGGCCTCGAAGGTATCCATCACTGACCAGAAGGTCATCAAGGGGCGAGAGCGGCTCTCAGGGGAGGACGGTAATGGTCCGGAAAACACAATAACTAAACCGGAACGTCCGTCACCCGGCCACCACCCTCCCCTCCTGCCTCCGCGCCAACGGATATATATATATATATATATATATATATATATATATATATATATATATATATATATATATATATATATATATATATATTTATATACCAAATGGCGTCCTAGCTTCGTCTCTTCGATGTATATCAACTGACTGTTATATTTCTCTCTTGTGTCTCCCCTGATGATGTGATTATTACACGAAAGTGCACTTGGGAACTTTTCGTGTTTCATTTTCCCCGTGGACTCATAGGAATATATATATATATATATATATATATTTTTTTTTTTTTTTTTTTTTTTATACTTTGTCGCTGTCTCCCGCGTTTGCGAGGTAGCGCAAGGAAACAGACGAAAGAAATGGCCCAACCCCCCCCCCCCCCCCATACACATGTACATACACACGTCCAGACACGCAAATATACATACCTACACAGCTTTCCATGGTTTACCCCAGACGCTTCACATGCCTTGCTTCAATCCACCGACAGCACGTCAACCCCTGTATACCACATGACTCCAATTCACTCTATATATATATATATATATATATATATATATATATATATATATATATATATATATATATATATATATATGTGTGTGTGTGTGTGTGTGTGTGTGTGGGTGTGTATGTGGGTGTGTGTGTGTGTGTGTGTAGTTAATTGAACTTCCATTAAAGAATATAAGGAGTCCAGTCCCCATGTAGTCCCCATGTAGTGTCCATGTAGTCCCCATGCAGTGTCCATGTAGTCCCCATGTAGTGTCCATGTAGTGTTCATGTAGTGTTCATGTAGTGTTCATGTAGTCCCCATGAAGTGCCCATGTAGTCCCCATGCAGTGTCCATGTAGTGTCCATGTAGTGTTCATGTAGTGTTCATGTAGTCCCCATGTAGTGTTCATGTAGTGTTCATGTAGTCCCCATGTAGTGTTCATGTAGTGTTCATGTATCATGCATTACAGAAGAACAATATGGCGACTGGATGACCTCGAACCCTGTAATATACTTTCTGTATTTGACCTGACCCACTTGCTCGTTCAGGGCGAGGCCATTAAGCATAAACCGTAGTTAGTGATGACACAGTTCCAATCAGAAACGTCAATTTCAACTTACAAGAACTGTTCGCTTCCTCGTCTGGGCCCAGACGCTGCAGGAATATGTTCAGCTGACTACTCAAATTTCAGAGGTTGTCAACTCGAAATGTCAACACACGCGGGCGAATGCGGTGCAGCCCGACTCCCTCCCACGAATTATATTTTCCTCATTGACTCCTCAGTAATGACAAACGCCCCACGGTAGCGACCCATCCATGTGAGTCTCGGTGAGTAAACTTAGTGAGGATTGTGAGTGATGAGGAATGAAATATAATCATGCAAAAAGGTCGTCCGTTGCCTGCGCATAGGTCGTGCCAGTCGTCAAGAAAAGAATATGACAAAATGACGTTTTGTGTTTGACTTCTGAAATGGAATGTAATAAGAAAAAGCAATGTAGCATCTGTTCTTTAGGGGTGATATGATACTGATAAATGGAAACAGGAAAATGATTTCTCTCTTCGGAAGCTGACGCGAAAATATTTGTAAGTTGGGACTGATTTTCTTAATCATAAGACAATAGGGTGAAGGCATGTACAGAGCATCAGATTGGGGAAGAGCAGTGTGGTTTCAGAAGTGGTAGAGGATGTGTGGATCAGGTGTTTGCTTTGAAGAATGTATGTGAGAAATAGAAAAACAGATGGATTTGTATGTAGCATTTATGGGTCTGGAGAAGTATATGATAGGGTGGATAGAGATGCTTTGTGGAAGGTCATAAGGGTATATGGTGTGGGAGGCAAGTTGCTAGAAGTGATGAAAAGTTTTTATCAAGGATGCAAGACATGTGTGCGAGTAGAAAGAGCGGAGAGTGATTGCTTCCCAGTGAAGGTTGGTCTACGGCAGGGGTGTGTGTTGTTTCCATGTTTGTTTAATTTGCTTATGTATGGGGTGGTTAAGGAGGTAAATGCAAGAATTTTGGAGAGGGGGGACGACTGTGCAGTCTGGCGAGGGTGAGATGGCTCGGGATGTGAGTCAGTTGTTGTTCGCCGATGATACAGCGCTGGTGACTGATTCGAGTGAGAAACTAATGACCGAGTTTGGAAAAGTGTGTGAAGGGAAAAAGTTGAGAGTAAATGTGTATAAGATCAAATGTATTAGGTTCAGTCGGGTTGAGGGACAAGTTAGTCGGTATGTAAGTTTGAATGGAGACAAATTAGAGGAAGTGAAGTGTTTTAGATATCTGGAAGAGGACTTAGCAGTGAATGAAACCACTGAAGCAGAAGTGAGTCACAGGGTGGGGGAGGGGGCGAAGGTTCTGGGAGCAATGAAGAATGTGTGGAAAGATTGAACGTTATCTCGGAGATACAGGCTATGGATACGGTTGTACGGAGGAGGGTGGATGTGTTGGATATGAAATGTTTGAGGACAATATGCGGTGTGAGGTGGTTTGATCGAGTAAGTAATGAAAGGGTAAGAGAGATGTGTGGTAATAAAAAGTGTGGTTGAGAGAGCAGGAGAGGGTGTTTTGAAATGGTTTGATCACATGGAGAGAATGAGTGAGGAAAGATTGACAAAGAGGATATATGTGTCAGAGGTGGAGGGAACAAGGAGAAGTGGGAAACCAAATTGGAGGTGGAAGGATTGAGTGAAAAAGATTTTGAGCGATCGGGGCCTGAACACACAGGAAGGTGAAAGGCGTGCAAGGAATAGAGTGAAATGGAACGAAGTAGTATACCGGGGTCGACGTGCTGTCAATGGATTGAACCAGGGCATGTGAAGCGTCTAGGGTAAACCATGGAAAGTTTTGTGGGGCCTGGGTGTGGAATGGGAGCTGTGATTTCGGTGCATTATACATGACAGCTAGAGACTGAGTGTGAACGAATGTGGCCTTTGTTGTCTTTTCCTAGCGGTACCTCGCGCGCACGCGGGGGGTGTGGGGTGCCATTTCATGTGTGGCGGGGTGGCAGCGAGAATGGATGAAGGCAGCAAGTATGAATATGTACATGTGTATATATGTATATGTCTGTGTATGTATATGTATGTATACGTTGAAATGTATTGGTATGTGTATGTGTGTGTGTAGACGTGTATGTATATACATGTGTATGTGAATGGCTTGGGCCATTCTTTCGTCTGTTTCCTTGCGCTACCTCGCTAACGCGGGAGACAGCGACAAAGTATAAAAAAAATGAATGAGAATATATATATATATATATATATATATATATATATATATATATATATATATCGTTGAGGTGGGGAGAATGAATTCTACCTCCATATTCCCCGCGTGTCGTAAAAGGCGACTAAAGAAGGCGGGATCATCCACCTCGAAGGCTCAGATTGGCGTGTCTGAATGTGTGTGAATGTAACCAAGATGAGAAAAAAGGAGAGATAAGTAGTTAGTTTGAGGAAAGAAACCTGGATGTTCTGGCTCTGAGTGAAACAAAGCCCAGTGATAAAGGGGAAAAATGGTTTAGATATGTCTTGGAAGGAAAGTCAGGGTTTGGTGAGCGGACAAGAGCTAAGGAATGCGTAGCACTACTCCTGAAGCAGAAGTTGTGGTAGTACGTGATGGAGTGAAAGAAAGTAAATTCTAGATTGATGTGGGTAAAATTGTAATTGGACGGCAAGGGATGGGTTAGTATTGGTGCATATGCACCTTGTCATGAGAAGAAAAATCATGAGAAGCAAGTGTTTAGGGAGCAGCTGAGTGAGTGTGTCAACCGTTTTGGTGCACGAGACTGGGTTATAGTGATGGGTGACTCAGATGCGAAGGTAAAGTATGTGGCAGTTGAGGGTATGATTGGTGCGCATTGGGTGTTATCAATGGAAATAGTGAAGAGCTTGTGGAGTTGTGTGCTTTAAAAAGACTGGGGATTGGGAATACCTAGTTTAAATGAAAGATATACACAAGTATGCGTATGTAAGTAAGAGATGGTCATCGGGCATTATTAGATGACGTATTTATTGATAGGCGTGTAAAAGAGAGACTTTTGGGTATAAATGTGCTGCGAGGGGCAGCTGGTGGGATGTCTGATCAATCATTGTGGAGGCAAGGGTGAAGATTTGTGGAGGTTTTCGAAGAAGAGAAAACAATGTTGGGGAGAAGAGAGTGGTGAGAGTAATGATTTTGTAAAGGAGATTTGTGTGAAAAAGTTCCAGGAGAGATTGAACGTAGAATGGCAAAAGGTGAGAGTAAATGAAGTGAAGGAAGTGGTTGAAGAATGAGAGGTATTCAGGGAAACAGTGATTGCATGCTACATGCAGAAGGTGGGGGGAGGGCAGATTAAAAATGGTGGTGAGCGGTGGGATGAAGAAGCACAGTTGCTAGTGAACGAGAAAAGAGAGGCGTTTGGCCGTTACTTACAAGAAAGTAGTACAAATGATTGGGAGATGTATAAGAGAAAGTGGCAGGAGTTCAAAAGGATGGTGCAGGGGTTGAAAAAGAGGGCAAATGAGAGTTGGAGTGAGAAATTATCATTAAACTTTAGGAACAATAAAAAGATGTTTGGAAAGAGATAAATAATGTGAGAAAGAAGAGAGAACAAATTGGGACATCGATGAAGGGAGCAAAAGGAGAAGTGGTGAAAGGTAATGATGGAGTGTGAAAATAGAGTGAGTGTTTTGAAGGACTGATGAATGTGTTTGATGATAGAGTGGTAGATGTAGGGTGTTTTGGTCGAAGTGGTCAGGGAGTCAGGCAGATTGGCTTGGTGTAGAGAGAAGAGGTGGCTAAAGCCTTTGCGGAAGATGAAATCCGGCATGACGGCGGGATTGGATTGTATTTCAGTTTAATTCATTAAGAAAGGGGGTGACTGTGTCGTTGATTGGTTGGTAAGAATATTCACAGAATGTATGGATCATGGAGAAGTGTCTGAGGATTGGCGGAATGCATGAATAGTGCCAGTGTATAAAGGAAAAGGGGATAAAGGTGAGTGTTCAAACTACAGAGGCATAGATTTGTTGAGTATTCCTGGAAATTCATATGGAAGGGTATCAGTTGAAGGGGTGAAGGCATGTAAAGAGGAGCAGTGTGGCTTCAGAAGTGGTAGAGGATGTGTGTTTGCTATGAAGAATGTGTACCTGTTGTGGGTTGTAACACAGGTGGGTGTCAAGTGTACCTGTTGTGGGTTGTAGCACAGGTGGGTGTCAAGTGTACCTGTTGTGGGTTGTAACAGATGTGGGTGTCAAGTGTACCTGTTGTGGGTTGTAACAGAGGTGGGTGTCAAGTGTACCTGTTGAGGGTTGTAACACAGGTGGGTGTCAAGTGTACCTGTTGTGGGTTGTAGTACAGGGGAGGTCAAGTGTACCTGTTGTGGGTTGTAGTACAGGGGAGGTCAAGTGTACCTGTTGTGGGTTGTAGTACAGGGGAGGTCAAGTGTACCCGTTGTGGGTTGTAGTATAGGGGAGGTCATGTGTACCCGATGTGGGTACCCTGGTGTAGGGTATGAGGTACCCTGATGGAAGGTGTCAGGTGACCTGTTATATGGTATGAGGTACCCTGGTGGCGGATGTCAGGTGCCCATGTGTAGGGTATGAGGTCCCCTGGTGGAGGGGTATGAGCTTCCCTAGTGTAGGATTTCAGGTGACCTGGTGGAGGGTATGAGGTACCCTGGTGTAGGGTGTCAGGTGTCCTGGTGTAGGATATAAGGTACCCTAGTGTGAGGTGTCAGGTATATCAACTTTATGTTCACTCACGTCTTTTAGCCATACCTCGCCGTTTCCTTGTGGCACATTGCCGGCCATCCGATGCACCGTAGGTACACCTTCTATACTTCTTCCAATTCTTAGCTTCAACACGCTGCCCATTTTCATCCCCGACGAAGTAGCAACCTTTATCCCCGTCGTTTGTAAGTGTCCGAATCACATCTCTTTGAGGCCAATCCTGAGTTGACGACTGTTGAATGGCCTTGTTATCCTCATGTGTTGTTGTCAACATTTCCTCTGCGTCTTTCCATTACGCCACTGGCCAACACCTCGAGTTGAATCAACATTCCTTGAAGGTAACATATTTTCTTGACGTCTCGAGACATTTCTACTCTCCTCCTGCAGGCACTTGTTACTGCTCTCCTCCTGCAGGCACGTGTTACTGCTCTCCTCCTGCAGGCACGTGTTACTGCTCTCCTCCTGCAGGCACTTGTTACCGTATGTTCAGACTGCCCTCAGAGAGAAACCAGATGGTCACTCCAGAGTTTCTTCTTTCGTTATGAGGACCAAAAAGGGTAATGAATGAAGCCATTTCTCTCGGTAGGTTTACAGTACATCAAGAACTTCACCTGTTGATCAACTTTCCATATTATCGTATGAAAGAAACAATTTCCCGTTCTCTTCCTCTGACACTGAGCAGTGTATACCTCTGCTGACATTGCTTAGAAGTCTTAATTTGACATCTATATTGATATCCTTAGGAACCATCACTACTACATCATCTACGTGTTTATAGCCCGCCGTACTGGGCCTCAGTCAGACCCCCTGGTCAGAACACGTAGTTCAGTTCTCATTAGCAAATTTCAGCTAACACGAAGAAAAAAAAGAATAATTAGAATAAATACAAAGAAGAACCACGAAACTCATTTGTCTCTCCAAGAGGTAAACTTTATGGGGAAAGTCATTTAGAAATATTATTTCTATAAGCCTCTGAAGAGTTTTTTTAGAAGTTTTCAGAATATTCAACAATTTTGGGAACTTATCATCACGCAACAGTTATTTTCATATAGGAACAACCAGATGTAACGGAAAGATATTAGGAGGTTGTAATACCTGTGTGGAGAAAGAGATGACAAGTGTTGACGTGTAGAACAGTGATATAAAAGTGTGATGGTGTCACTGCAAGGAGTATGATGCAGGCACTGCAAGGAGTATGACGCTATCACTACTGGGACGATCAACACCTTTACATCACAGCTGAACAAATACTTCACTGTTATCAATACTTCACTGTTATCAATACTTCACTGTTATCAATACTTCACTGTTATCAATACTTCACTGTTATCAATACTTCACTGTTATCAATACTTCACTGTTATCAGCTCATAAACCAGTTAATAAATACATATAGATCTTATATACAATTCTATCACCTTTTTTCTGATTTGATCGATCCTTCACCCCAGAGTGTCCAGGTTGAGTGATATTCTCACTAACACTTTACGATTAATTTCCCATTGCAGTATATCCTCTGTGTACTCCATGGTGCTTTTTCTTACCAGTTGCCTGCCGGGTGTTGAGCCGTAGGGACAGGTGGATGGTGAAGTGTCAAAGGCTTAACTTTCCAGTCTTTGTCTGTGACAGATTAGGAACTGAGGCTACTGTGTTACTGTTGTCCACCAAGACCATAGCCTCAGCATAGACCTTCAGGTGTCCTCTTATCTGCCCTTCCCATGTACTCCACCAGGGCAGCTCACACCCTCCACCAGGGCAGCTCACATCCTCCACCAGGGCACGTCACACCCTCCACCAGGGCAGCTCACACCCTCCACTAGGGCAGCTCACATCCTCCACCAGGGCACGTCACACCCTCCACCAGGGCAGCTCACACCCTCCACCAGGGCACGTCACACCCTCCACCAGGGCACGTCACACCCTCCACCAGGGCACGTCACACCCTCCGCCAGGGCAGCTCACACCCTCCACCAGGGCCGCGTCATACGTTGTCAAGGCACGTCACACTTTCAGTCAAGGTACCTCACAACCTCCACCAGGACACCTGACACCCTACACCAGGGTACCTCATACCCTCCACCAGGGCACCTAACACCGTGCACCAGGACACCTGGCACCCTACACCAGGGTACCTCATACCCTCCACCAGGGCACCTAACACCGTGCACCAGGACACCTGACACCCTACACCAGGGTACCTCATACACTCCACCAGGGCACCTAACACCGTGCACCAGGACACCTGACATCCTACACAAGGGTACCTCATACCCTACACCAGGGCACCTAACACCCTGCACCAGGACACCTGACATCCTAAACTAGGGCACCTCATACCCTATACCAAGATACCTGACGTCTTACACCAGGACACCTCACGTCTGGGCCAGAGGCCACAGCCGATATCCTTCCCTGGAGACAATGTGTGGCGGCAGGAGGGAGGAGGAGGCTCTGTGTGTGTGTGTGTGTCCTCCCTCACCACCTCCCGCTGGCACCACCATCTTGCCTACTCCTTCTTCCTCTTGCTTCCCTCATCACGGGATACACCGGCACTGGAGCATGGCATGCCAACCTGGCCAACTACACTACCGTGAGGTCTTGTCTCATCTCTTTTTTTTCGGAGGGTGGGTTGAGGGCGAGGTTCTCCTCCCTCAACCATTACAGTTCCTATGATTATATTGTCTTCTCCTCCTCCTCCTCCTCTCTCCCTCTGGCTTGCCCACTGTCTCGTGCCGAGCCCTTGGAGGCGCCCCTCGCGTGGCAGGCTGCAGTATCCTGGCTACAGGAGTGTGGTGTGTATGGCGTCCCGTCACGCAAATGCGATTCAGCCCTACGGGGACTCGCGCTTCATGAAGTGGACACCACACAGGAGGATCGAACCCTTCTTCTTCCGCTTCGTGTCTGAGAAGCGGGTTTACCAAGTGAAGACTTCAGGTTCGAAGAGTTTATAGAAGGAAATAGAAGGCGGCCCGGCCATCTATTATCTGCAAGTGAGGAGGGACGTGCTATGCTGGCTCTCTCTCTCTCTCTCTCTCTCTCTCTCTCTCTCTCTCTCTCTCTCTCTCTCTCTCTCTCTCTCTCTCTCTCTCTCTCTCTCTCTCTCTCTCTCTCTCTCTCTCTCTCTCTCAGCATTGAGTCAGCAGTTGTTTGATGATCCCACCCGCCCAGACCTGACTCGATCCACGCAGCCGTGGACCTGACTCGCTTCACTCGACCTCGTCAATTCGCCTTTACGTTACGAACGAACGGAATTCAAAACATGGCAGAAATAAAGACGGGAGAAGAGAAAAAAATAATGTCTAGAATAAAGAAAAAAATAAAATATGGCGTCGTATGTCCATATCTTTAAACTTATCCTGGAGCTGACACTTCGCCTCTGGCCATCACTCGTTGGAAATCATATGGTCATAGCTGGAGGAGGAGGAGTGACAGCTGACGGTCGAGTCTCACGGGGGTTTCTGGGAGAGACTTGAGGACGGAGCTGGGTAGGTCTGCTGGGTCACTGAGTCCCAACTCGGGGTCGGGGTAACATGAGTGGTAACATTGTCACAGAAGGGAGAGTGACACCAGCCTTATCTCAGGGTCACGTTCAAGCTACGTTATTTCAAAGTCACGAATTTTCTACTCTGTACGTGTTCAAGTGTCGTGTAGGGGGTTAGTGTAACCGGCCGGAACACAAGACCGTCCGGGTTCGATTCCCCATGGTTTGGCATCTTGGTCGGTTCCCAATCGACCCTAGCTGTTCATCCTCTCCTCGGCTTTGGTCCATGAAGTGGGTGCCTGGTTTGGGCTCGGAGACATACATATATGTACATATAGTGTCAATGAGATGACTTTGATTAAGGCATTCACTTCCCCGTGTCGTCTTAGTGGATATATAAGAAAAACACACACACACAAAAAAAAACGCACGCATGCGCATTCTTTTTCTCTTACGAAATTCGTTGTAGCGGTTCACACGGTCGTGCGTGGGACGAAGGTGCGATCCCCGACGCCCGATCTTGTGAGGCAAAGGAGACGCCCGTGTGGTGGCAAGAGCTCAAGAAACTGCAACAGACACGACCAGTTGTGTGAATTATTACAGAGGCCAGGTCTCCTCCAGCGCTGAGCCAGCGGGGGGACAACATGGAGTCATTTTGTAACGCGATGGATGACGGGTTGTGTGTGAGAGTAGCAGCACAAGCAGGAGGACGAGTAACCGAATTAACCCCACCATTCCGTTGTCTGGTCGTCCAAAGAGGAAAGATGAGAGAGAGAGAGAGAGAGAGAGAGAGAGAGAGAGAGAGAGAGAGAGAGAGAGAGAGAGAGAGGAACCTACCGTCGACAGGAGAGATGAAAAGACAGGAGAGTTGGAATCACGGCAGACTTCGCGCACCACGCAACACCACGCCCGTGGCAAAGATAAAACAGGAGGAGGTCATGAAGACCATGGAGCCTCTACTGCCTGACGCCTGAATTAGTTATTCCCTTCGTCAGGAAAGTGATGCTTATCTAGCAGAGACGGCCCGCTAGGGTCGCCTCTCGGGACCTGAATAATAGATAGATCTATCAGGGTCCAGGGTCGCCCGGCGCCACTTGCCATGGCGCCCGTGTCTACAATGTAACATGCTGTTCAAGTAAGAGGTCCTGGGGGCGAGGAGGAGGGGATGTCGTACGTGGGTGTGTGTGAGGGTGTGTGTGTGTGTGTGTGTGTGTGTGTGTGTGTGTGTGTGTGTGTGGGTGTGTGTGTGTGTGTGTGTGTGTGTGTGTGGATCAGCCATGAACAGTGAGCCAGAGGAACATGGGATCGCAGTGATCACAGTGAGATATCCGGAATGAACCCTCGTCCGTCTCCACTTCACAAGGTCATAACATCTCGCCGTAGTGTTGGCGAAGACCATACACACGCAGACGCTGACCATTTTGGTCTATGGCGGAGTGCAGCAGGTCCTCTTGCTTCCATTCCAGCTCGCTTATGTAGTCTGTAGTGGGAGGTGGCTCCCAGCGTCACCGTGTAGGGGAAGGTGGCTCCCAGCGTCACCGTGTAGGGGCAGGCGGCTCCCAGCGTCACCGTGTGGGGGGAGGCGGCTCCCAGCGTCACCGTGTAGGGGAAGGTGGCTCCCGGCGTCACCGTGTAGGGGAAGGTGGCTCCCAGCGTCACCGTGTAGTGGGAGGCGGCTCCCAGCGTCACCGTGTAGTGGGAGGTGGCTCCCAGCGTCACCGTGTAGGGGGAGGCGGCTCCCAGCGTCACCGTGTAGGGGGAGGTGGCTCCCAGCGTCACCGTGTAGGGAGGCAGGCGGCTCCCAGTGTCACCGTGTAGGAGAAGGCGGCTCCCAGCGTCACCGTGTAGGGGGAGGCGGCTCCCGGCGTCACCGTGTAGGGGAAAGTGGCTCCCGGCGTCACCGTGTAGGGAGGCAGGTGGCTCCCAGCGTCACCGTGTAGGGAGGCAGGCGGCTCCCAGCGTCACCGTGTAGGGGAAGGTGGCTCCCGGCGTCACCGTGTAGGGGAAAGTGGCTCCCGGCGTCACCGTGTAGGGAGGCAGGTGGCTCCCAGCGTCACCGTGTAGGGGGAGGCAGGTGGCTCCCAGCGTCACCGTGTAGGGAGGCAGGTGGCTCCCAGCGTCACCGTGTAGGGGGAGGCGGCTCCCAGCGTCACCGTGTAGGGGGAAGCGGCTCCCAGCGTCACCGTGTAGGGGGAGGTGGCTCCCAGCGTCACCGTGTAGGGGAGGCGGCTCCCAGCGTCACCGTGTAGGGAGGCAGGCGGCTCCCAGCGTCACCGTGTAGGGAGGCAGGTGGCTCCCGGCGTCACCGTGTAGTGGGAGGCAGCTCCCAGCGTCACCGTGTAGGGGGAGGTGGCTCCCAGCGTCACCGTGTAGGGAGGCAGGCGGCTCCCAGCGTCACCGTGTAGGGGGAGGCGGCTCCCAGCGTCACCGTGTAGGGAGGCAGGCGGCTCCCAGCGTCACCGTGTAGGGGGAGGCGGCTCCCAGCGTCACCGTGTAGGGAGGCAGGCGGCTCCCAGCGTCACCGTGTAGGGGGAGGTGGCTCCCAGCGTCACCGTGTAGGGAGGCAGGCGGCTCCCAGCGTCACCGTGTAGGGGGAGGCGGCTCCCAGCGTCACCGTGTAGGGGGAGGTGGCTCCCAGCGTCACCGTGTAGGGAGGCAGGCGGCTCCCAGCGTCACCGTGTAGGGAGGCAGGCGGCTCCCAGCGTCACCGTGTAGGGAGGCAGGTGGCTCCCAGCGTCACCGTGTAGGGAGGCAGGCGGCTCCCAGCGTCACCGTGTAGGGGGAGGTGGCTCCCAGCGTCACCGTGTAGGGAGGCAGGCGGCTCCCAGCGTCACCGTGTAGGGAGGCAGGCGGCTCCCAGCGTCACCGTGTAGGGAGGCAGGTGGCTCCCAGCGTCACCGTGTAGGGAGGCAGGCGGCTCCCAGCGTCACCGTGTAGGGAGGCAGGCGGCTCCCAGCGTCACCGTGTAGGGAGGCAGGCGGCTCCCGGCGTCACCGTGTAGGGAGGCAGGTGGCTCCCGGCGTCACCGTGTAGGGAGGCAGGCGGCTCCCAGCGTCACCGTGTAGGGAGACAGGCGGCTCCCAGAGTCACCGTGTAGGGAGGCAGGCGGCTCCCAGCGTCACCGTGTAGGGAGGCAGGCGGCTCCCAGCGTCACCGTGTAGGGGGAGGCGGCTCCCAGCGTCACCGTGTAGGGAGGCAGGCGGCTCCTAGCGTCACCGTGTAGGGAGGCAGGCGGCTCCCAGCGTCACCGTGTAGGGAGGCAGGCGGCTCCCAGCGTCACCGTGTAGGGAGGCAGGCGGCTCCCAGCGTCACCGTGTAGGGAGGCAGGCGGCTCCCAGCGTCACCGTGTAGGGAGGCAGGCGGCTCCCAGCGTCACCGTGTAGGGAGGCAGGCGGCTCCCAGCGTCACCGTGTAGGGAGGCAGGCGGCTCCCAGCGTCACCGTGTAGGGAGGCAGGCGGCTCCCAGCGTCACCGTGTAGGGAGGCAGGTGGCTCCCAGCGTCACCGTGTAGGGAGGCAGGCGGCTCCCAGCGTCACCGTGTAGGGAGGCAGGCGGCTCCCAGCGTCACCGTGTAGGGAGGCAGGCGGCTCCCAGCGTCACCGTGTAGGGGAAGGCGGCTCCCAGCGTCACCGTGTAGGGAGGCAGGTGGCTCCCAGCGTCACCGTGTAGGGAGGCAGGCGGCTCCCAGCGTCACCGTGTAGGGAGGCAGGCGGCTCCCAGCGTCACCGTGTAGGGAGGCAGGTGGCTCCCAGCGTCACCGTGTAGGGAGGCAGGCGGCTCCCAGCGTCACCGTGTAGGGAGGCAGGCGGCTCCCAGCGTCACCGTGTAGGGAGGCAGGCGGCTCCCAGCGTCACCGTGTAGGGGAAGGCGGCTCCCAGCGTCACCGTGTAGGGAGGCAGGTGGCTCCCAGCGTCACCGTGTAGGGAGGCAGGCGGCTCCCAGCGTCACCGTGTAGGGAGGCAGGCGGCTCCCAGCGTCACCGTGTAGGGAGGCAGGCGGCTCCCAGCGTCACCGTGTCATTAATAACTTTTAAGCTAAGGTGAACACCACGATGATGTAGTTATGAAGAAACGCGCGTCAACTTTCTGATATCCCGTGGGTCCAAACTCTCAGCTCTCTCTCTCTCTCTCTCTCTCTCTCTCTCTCTCTCTCTCTCTCTCTCTCTCTCTCTCTCTCTCTCTCTCTCTCTCTCTCTCTCTCTCCACACCGCTGGCCACACCCCGCCACATACGCAGCCACACTGCTGGCCACACCCTACCACACACCTCGGCACACAGCTGGCCACACCCCGCCACATACGCAGCCACGCTGCTGGCCACACCTCACCACACACCTCGGCACACACAGCTGGCCACACCTCACCACACACCTCGGCACACACAGCTGGCCACACCTCACCACACACCTCGGCACACACAGCTGGCCACACCTCACCACACACCTCGACACACAGCTGGCCACACTCCGTCAAACGGAAACCTCTTCTGCCGGAACCAAGTCGTCCCTGTTATGTCACAGTGTAATATCCGGGCCCTTAGGAACGAGACAGCCATGTTGTGAACGTAGAAAACGTTAGAACTTAGAAAACGGAAGGAACGGATCCACTTACGTCAACTTGGAAACCAAGTGCCACCTGGTGAGAGGTGTGTCGTTTGTCGTCATCTGCCCACAGAATGAGGAGTGAGTCATCTGCCCACAGAATGAGGAGTGAATCATCTACCCACAGAATGAGGAGTGAGTCATCTACCCACAGAATGAGGAGTGAGTCACCTGCCCACAGAATGAGTGAGTCACCTGCCCACAGAATGAAGAGCGAGTCATCTGCCCACAGAATGAGGAGTGAGTCATCTACCCACAGAATGAGGAGTGAGTCACCTGCCCACAGAATGAGGAGTGAGTCATCTACCCACAGAATGAAGAGCGAGTCATCTGCCCACAGAATGAGGAGTGAATCATCTACCCACAGAATGAGGAGTGAGTCATCTACCCACAGAATGAGGAGTGAGTCACCTGCCCACAGAATGAGTGAGTCACCTGCCCACAGAATGAAGAGCGAGTCATCTGCCCACAGAATGAGGAGTGAGTCATCTACCCACAGAATGAGGAGTGAGTCACCTGCCCACAGAATGAGTGAGTCATCTGCCCACAGAATGAGGAGTGAGTCATCTACCCACAGAATGAGGAGTGAGTCATCTGCCTACAGAATGAGGAGTGAGTCACCTGCCCACAGAATGAGTGAGTCATCTGCCCACAGAATGAAGAGCGAGTCATCTGCCTACAGAATGAGGAGTGAGTCATCTGCCCACAGAATGAGTGAGTCATCTGCCCACAGAATGAAGAGCGAGTCATCTGCCCACAGAATGAGGAGTGAGTCATCTGCCCACAGAATGAAGAGCGAGTCATCTGCCCACAGAATGAGGAGTGAGTCACCTGCCCACAGAATGAGTGAGTCATCTGCCCACAGAATGAAGAGCGAGTCATCTGCCCACAGAATGAGGAGTGAGTCATCTACCCACAGAATGAGGAGTGAATCATCTACCCACAGAATGAGGAGTGAGTCATCTGCCTACAGAATGAGGAGTGAGTCATCTGCCTACAGAATGAGGAGTGAGTCACCTGCCCACAGAATGAGTGAGTCATCTGCCCACAGAATGAAGAGCGAGTCATCTGCCCACAGAATGAGGAGTGAGTCATCTGCCTACAGAATGAGGAGTGAGTCACCTGCCCACAGAATGAGTGAGTCATCTGCCCACAGAATGAGGAGTGAGTCACCTGCCCACAGAATGAGGGGTTGGTCAGTGGATGCCTCGGGCACTACCATGGACCTGCACGGAGCATGAGTGCTGCCATGGGTCCATTGTGGGTCATGGGGCTCTACCGTGGATCCGTGAGGTCATGGGTGTTGCCATGGACCCATGTGGGTCATGGGGCTCTACCGTGGATCCGTGAGGTCATGAGTGTTGCCATGGACCCTTGTGGGTCATGGGGCTCTGCCGTGGATCCGTGAGGGCATGTATGTTTCCATGGACCCTTGTGTTGCCATGGACCCCTTTGGGCCATGGGGCTCTGCCGTGGATCCGTGAGGGCATGAGTGTTGCCATGGGGCTCTGCCGTGGATCAATGAGGGCATGGGTGTTGTCATGGACCCTTGTGTTGCCATGGATCCTTGTGTTGCCATGGGGCTCTGCCCTGGATCCGTGAAGGCATGGGTGTTGTCATGGACCCTTGTGTTGCCATGGGGCTCTGCCGTGGATCAGTGAGGGCATGGGTGTTGTCATGGACCTTTGTGTTGTCATGGACCCTTGTGTTGCCATGGGGCTCTGCCCTGGATCCGTGAAGGCATGGGTGTTGCCATGGATCCTTGTGTTGCCATGGGGCTCTGCCGTGGATCAGTGAGGGCATGGGTGTTGTCATGGACCTTTGTGTTGCCATGGGGCTCTGCCGTGGATCAATGAGGGCATGGGTGTTGTCATGGACCCTTGTGTTGCCATGGGGCTCTGCCGTGGATCAGTGAGGGCATGGATGTTGTCATGGACCTTTGTGTTGTCATGGACCCTTGTGTTGCCATGGGGCTCTGCCCTGGATCCGTGAGGGCATGGGTGTTGCCATGGACCCTTGTGTTGCCATGGGGCTCTGCCGTGGATCAGTGAGGGCATGGGTGTTGTCATGGACCCTTGTGTTGCCATGGACCCCTTTGGGCCATGGGGTTCTGCCGTGGATCCGTGAGGGCATGGGTGTTGCCATGCACCCTTGTGTTGTCATGGATCCTTGTGTTGCCATGGGGCTCTGCCCTGGATCCGTGAAGGCATGAGTGTTGCCATGGACCCTTGTGGGTCATGGGGCTCTGCCGTGGATCCGTGAGGGCATGGGTGTTGCCATGGACCCTTGTGTTGCCATGGGGCTCTGCCCTGGAACCGTGAAGGCATGGGTGTAGCCGTGGACCCATCCAGTCACATCACTGGATGACGTATGCCAATACATCAACATTGACAGGTTCAAGCTGGAGCAGCTCCCACCTGTCATTAATGACCGACTCAAATGAGGACTTCAGCTTAACCTTGTTGATTGATTACTGCATTACCAGGAAAGCTGCCTGACAGCTTGACGAGAGAATCATCGAAGGGCTTCAATTATTGATGGATACTGTACTGGCTGGGAAATCTCCACTCGTGTCGCCAAATCTGAACTTAATCTACCAATATGTCAGGTTTTAGATCATCTGGAATACTTACTGCTTGTGTTCAGTTACTCTTTCTGTAATTTCTCACGTATTCCCTGCGTGTTGTTAAAGGTGACTAAAAGAGGAGGGAGCTGGGGGCTGAAATCCTCCCCTCCAGTTTTTTTTTTTTTTTTTTAATTTTCCAAAAGAGGGAGCAGAGAAGGGGGCCATGTGAGGATTTTTCCATCTTAGGCTCAGTCCTTTGTTCTTAACGCTACCTCGCTGACGTGGGAAATGGCGGATAGATATGAAACAGTATTCAATGTTGACTTTGTAAATTCGATGTTGAAATCTCAAATTTGTATCAGTCTCTCCTCTCTTCCATGGTGGACAAAAATGCAGCTTATTACGTCTTCCTGGAGCACATCTGTCTATTTCTTGTATCACCTTTTATCGTCTTCCTCTACACTTTCTCTATTAGTTCTTCGTGTTTCTTTAAGTCGGTTGGCCAAACATAGGATGTATATTATAATCTCGTCTTAAGATATGAAGTAGTTTATTGAACATTTGACTACCTAAGCGATTACATGTATTTCTAATGTTAGCCCAGTGGACAGTTTACCTCTCCAAAGTGGTGCTCTGGCAACAGTTCAGGTAAAATGTTGACCCCCAAGTCCCTTTCACAAACAAAGTCACGTTGGCATTGTTCCTTGTGAGGTTCTATGCATTCTAAGTCTTGTTTCACCCTCTCGTCTTTACTCTGTTTTTCTTTAGGTTGTGTTTCAACAACCATACATCACAACAATCCTGACCTCGTCTTAGACCCACTGATTTCCCACGTGACCTTAGCTTCATCCTCGCATACATACTCCGGTAAGAATCCAGTGCATCTGGCAAGTCACTTAAAAAAAGATCAAGAAGAGCAACGGTTCTATGAGCTAGCCTTGCCCCACGCAATTGGTAAGTCCAACCCACTTAATTGAGGCACCTGTGACATACGTCTTCTCTTCCTATTTACTTAGATTGCATTTGATCTATGGAAGGAGTTTCCTCTGTTATGCCAGCCTAAAAGCCAACTTCTTTACCATACTTATGTATGGGACAGTGTCAAAAGCATTCCATCAGTCTAAGAACACATCATCCATTCACCATTATATTTGGCCTGAAACAGAACTCACTTTGTCATTGTATTCTGAGAGATTCGTTACACCTGGTCTCTCATTTCTGGACCCTTATATGTCTATACTTAGGTTATCTTTTTTTTTTTCAAATAATCAACCTTTTTCTCTCTCCTATGTCTTACAGGCCACAGTTATCAAATGCTAGTCTGAATTTTGGTGCAATATTCCGATATTCCTTTTCTAAGAAAGGCACGACATTCGCTCCCTTCAACTCCTATGGCTCTATCTCCCACTTCCATTGAATTTATTTTGGACATATCAAATTGGCCGTTGAGTATTTCTGCACATTCGTTGAGCACATACGGACAGACTTCATCGGAACTGCTTATCATATTTATTTATTTATTTATTTTGCTTTGTCGCTGTCTCCCGCGGTAACGAGGTAGCGCAAGGAAACAGACGAAAGAATGGCTCAACCCACCCACATACACATGTATATACATACACGTCTACACACGCAAATATATAAACCTATACATCTCAATGTACACATATATATACACACACAGACATATACATATATACACATGTACATAATTCATACTATCTGCCTTTATTTATTCCCATCGCCACCTTATCATATATGGATAAACATTCATCCTATTGATGTCTTATCTAACAACATCAATGCTTCGAAATCCCCAACCCTTTCCCATCTTGCTGGTGCTGAGAGTCCAGTGTCCCTCACTACGAAAATACATCACAACTTATTTAGAACCTCACGTGTTTTCTTTTTGTCTTCGCCAACTCCTTCTTCTAAATCCCACTGTTACAGTGACTACATCTTAACCAAAATATTTACGCTGGAAAGATCTTTGTAATATTTTAGATGATGTCCTTCTTTGTCCAGAAATTATCGTTAATACTTTCTTCTCAGTTTCTTCGCGCCTTCTAAATCTGACAACATTAATTTCTTGTTTTTACACATTTCGAATCTTGGTCGGCTGTTGTGAATCATATATCTTCTCCACAATATATCCTTAAGGTCTTTTGTTTTTGGCATTTCTCTGTAAACGTATCTCTCTCATTCCTAACCTTCCCTTTTCTATTTACTGTTGATGGTACCCATGTTCTAAACCATTCCATTTCTCAGCTTATTATCCCAAAGTAATACTTTATCTCTGTGTAGTTTCCATGGTTTACATCCTTGTTCAGAATCAGGTTTCCTTCTTTGACCATTTTATGCCAACAGTAACCACGTAGTCAAATTCTTGCCATACATGACCATGCTTCCTCAGTGGTGTGTCATATATGACATTTCTTGTTTCCACTCTAATCTACGTGAAGATAAGATCAAGTAATAATGGTGTATCAGTCCATCTAAGTCTAGTATGCCAAGCAACATGTTGGTATACTGGTACAGGACTTCCCTGTACATACTGAGAAAAAATTTTTGTCTGCAGGATTCTCTGTCTCTCTGAGTGTAAGTGTTCCCATCTCTTTATTTGTGGTTGATATTCCCAGTTCTAACCACTTTATCATATCTGAAAAGTACGTCCCTCCCCGACCCCAGCACCATCCTGATTGTGTCTTTATCAGATTTAAGTAAACAATTTTTTTCTGCTATATCAGTATTCTTGTATGGATTGCAGATTATCAACATTATGATGCATGTCTTTCTTATTTACTCTTCCCATTATTTACTGTTCCAATAGATCAGCCTCTTAGCAGCAGTTCTTGATTTATATAAGAGAGCCATCTAGTGTGTAGGTAAATTCCCCAACGACCATTGTCTTCTCTTTACCTCCTTACTATCGAGGATCCTTCGGGAAAGATCTGGTATGGTTTCTCCCCAGTTCGATCCTGAATCTCTTCCGCTCTTCTGTTTGATACCAGTCCTCCATCAGCACTTCGTGAGCATCCCTCTTCTTGTCCTATTCTCACACACCTGCTGGCCCGCCCTCTGTGCTGGTAAGGATCATTCTGGTATCAAGTATCTTTTGATGGTCCACAATTCCCTCCCCCCAACCCCTGACCAGATTGTTTACTTCTTTCTTGCTCTTCAATTGATCTCTCAGTGACATCTTGTGACTACGTCTGCACTAAGACCTCGACAGATAATAATACTTTTGTCTTGTCTTTCTTCGGTGTTGCCGCAATTATAATTTCACAATATTCCCGAAACTTCTTATAGATGGAGGACAGATTCTTGACGCACTACGTGATTCAACATTTAGCTATCACTTCGCTTTATATCCTTACTCTTATTTACGTTAACTATCAATTCTCTGCCTTTCACAAAATTTCCCAAACTCTGACACCATCTTTAGTCATTTCTCACCCGGTTCTGCCACCACGGCCTTGTCATAAACAAACAGCAATTGTAAATTTCAATCGTAAAGTCGACCTTTCTTTTTAGCTCTTAAACCTTGGCAGTTGTCTCTTTGAAATACAGTAAACCCTCGCTTTAACGTACGCCGATATGACGGATTTCGAATTTAACGGACAAATAATGATACAGTACATTAATTGGTAATGATTTAAAAGAATTTAAGAAAATAGAAGAATCTCAAATGCCGCACCATGCGCATTTCATATCGCACTTGTTTTTGGTAGCGTTGGATAGACTCGATTTGTTTCGGTTCATTCTGCTACAAGCTATCGTGTGGTCAGGTTGTAAACAGAGTGTTTCTATTATTTCAGAATTGTGACTTTATTCATTAAATTTACAATCCTTACTATTCCAAAATGGCATCAAATGATTGTGAGAAGTGCAATGAAAGCAAGGTAGTCTGTCCTCACTTTATCATAAAGAAATATCCTTTCACAGGAGCGAGGTGGCATCACCTCTGTTTCAGTCTGACTCCTTCCTCCAACTGCCCGGCGAGCGTCCCCACGCTGCCGGCTCCCCGCCGCTTCGCTGTCGTACCACACATTAGATTCTACAGTGATAGAGGAGTTGAAAGAAAGCGTGTGAACTTAAGTGTGGCACAGAAATAGGTTTACATTCGATTGAACAGACTTTCGGCAGTAAAGGGCTTCTCTTCCTCTGTTAGTCCGTTAGATCGAGGGTTTACTGTACATCTATTTTGTATAGAATAAGAGATTTTACGCAACTATACAAAGAAATTTGAATTAAAATCAGATAGGCAGAAATAGTGTTCGCTTAAAACGTTCATCCTCCCACAGTACTCGGTTCGAAGATCAGTGGAAGCTGGAGAATGGAAACTGAGTGAGACACACGAGACGTGCTCACTGAGGCCCACATCCCGAACCTGAGCGGTTCTGTCACCACCCACGCACGACCCTGACACCCCCGCACTCCTCGCATTACACCCAGAGGTTAGTTCAGGCTGTTGTCCAACCAATGATTAGAGTAACCCATGTCTCTCCCTACGACGAGCAATGCAGGTGTCGAGCGGTCGCGCCAAGATGGGATAATACAGTATTGAAGGTACTGATGACAGGTAGATCATATTGTAGTCCCGAAGGAGATAACAGCAACGGCTGAAGACTTCCTTCACAGTGAGCCAGGTTACATATGTCGACCTTTGTCTTTCTTCCGGGTGAGGAAGGATATCCTCTCTGAAGTGGGTCTTGTAAGGCTGTTGGCTCCCATCGGCTACACCACTCATTGTTCCCCTCACCAGCCACCCACACGTCCGTGTTGCCCGAGTGCAGGCAAGGCCTCCTGCTCTCAGGCAAGGCCTCCTGCTCTCAGGCAAGGCCTCCTGCTCTCAGGCAAGGCCTCCTGCTCTCAAGCAAGGCCTCCTGCTCTCAGGCAAGGCCTCCTGCTCTCAGGCAAGGCCTCCTGCTCTCAGGCAAGGCCTCCTGCTCTCAGGCAAGGCCTCCTGCTCTCAGGCAAGGCCTCCTGCTCTCAGGCAAGGCCTCCTGCTCTCAGGCAAGGCCTCCTGCTCTCTGGCAAGGTCTCCTGCTCTCAGGCAAGGCCTCCTGCTCTCAAGCAAGGCCTCCTGCTCTCAGGCAAGGCTTCTCGCTCTCAGGCAAGGCCTCCTGCTCTCAGGCAAGGCCTCCTGCTCTCAGGCAAGGCCTCCTGCTCTCAGGCAAGGCCTCCTGCTCTCAGGCAAGGCTTCTTGCTCTCAGGCAAGGCCTCCTGCTCTCAGGCAAGGCCTCCTGCTCCCAAATAAATGCCTCCTGCTCTCAGGCAAGGCCTCCTGCTCTCAGGCAAGGCCTCCTGCTCTCAGGCAAGGCTTCTTGCTCTCAGGCAAGGCCTCCTGCTCTCAGGCAAGGCCTCCTGCTCCCAAATAAATGCCTCCTGCTCTCAGGCAAGGCCTCCTGCTCTCAGGCAAGGCCTCCTGCTCTCAGGCAAGGCCTCTTGCTCTCTGGCAAGGCCTCCTGCTCTCAGGCAAGGCCTCCTGCTCTCAGGCAAGGCTTCTTGCTCTCAGGCAAGGCCTCCTGCTCTCTGGCAAGGCCTCCTGCTCTCAGGCAAGGCCTCCTGCTCTCAGGCAAGGCCTCCTGCTCTCAGGCAAGGCCTCCTGCTCTCAGGCAAGGCCTCCTGCTCTCAGGCAAGGCCTCTTGCTCTCAGGCAAGGCTTCTTGCTCTCAGGCAAGGCCTCCTGCTCTCTGGCAAGGCCTCTTGCTCTCTGGCAAGGTCTCCTGCTCTCAGGCAAGGCCTCCTGCTCTCAGGCAAGGCCTCCTGCTCTCAGGCAAGGCTTCTTGCTCTCAGGCAAGGCCTCCTGCTCTCAGGCAAGGCCTCCTGCTCCCAAATAAATGCCTCCTGCTCTCAGGCAAGGCCTCCTGCTCTCAGGCAAGGCCTCTTGCTCTCTGGCAAGGTCTCCTGCTCTCAGGCAAGGCCTCCTGCTCTCAGGCAAGGCCTCCTGCTCTCAGGCAAGGCCTCCTGCTCTCAGGCAAGGCCTCCTGCTCTCAGGCAAGGCCTCCTGCTCTCAGGCAAGGCCTCCTGTTCTCAAGCAAGGCCTCCTGCTCTCTGGCAAGGTCTCCTGCTCTCAGGCAAGGCCTCCTGCTCTCTGGCAAGGTCTCCTGCTCTCAGGCAAGGCCTCCTGCTCTCTGGCAAGGTCTCCTGCTCTCAGGCAAGGCCTCCTGCTCTCTGGCAAGGTCTCCTGCTCTCAGGCAAGGCCTCCTGCTCTCAGGCAAGGCCTCCTGCTCTCAGGCAAGGCCTCCTGCTCTCAGGCAAGGCCTCCTGCTCTCTGGCAAGGTCTCCTGCTCTCAGGCAAGACCTCCTGCTCTCAAGCAAGGCCTCCTGCTCTCAGGCAAGGCCTCCTGCTCTCAAGCAAGGCCTCCTGCTCTCAGGCAAGGCCTCCTGCTCTCAGGCAAGGCCTCTTGCTCTCTGGCAAGGCTTCTTGCTCTCAGGCAAGGCTTCTTGCTCTCAGGCAAGGCCTCCTGCTCTCAGGCAAGACCTCCTGCTCTCAAGCAAGGCCTCCTGCTCTCAGGCAAGGCCTCCTGCTCTCAAGCAAGGCCTCCTGCTCTCAGGCAAGGCCTCCTGCTCTCAGGCAAGGCCTCTTGCTCTCTGGCAAGGCTTCTTGCTCTCAGGCAAGGCTTCTTGCTCTCAGGCAAGGCCTCCTGCTCTCAGGCAAGGCCTCCTGCTCTCAGGCAAGGCCTCCTGCTCTCTGGCAAGGCCTCCTGCTCTCAGGCAAGGCCTCTTGCTCTCTGGCAAGGTCTCCTGCTCTCAGGCAAGGCCTCTTGCTCTCTGGCAAGGTCTCCTGCTCTCAGGCAAGGCCTCTTGCTCTCAGGCAAGGTCTCCTGCTCTCAGGCAAGGCCTCCTGCTCTCAGGCAAGGCCTCCTGCTCTCAGGCAAGGCCTCTTGCTCTCAGGCAAGGCCTCCTGCTCTCAGGCAAGGCCTCCTGCTCTCAGGCAAGGCCTCTTGCTCTCAGGCAAGGCCTCCTGCTCTCAGGCAAGGCCTCTTACTCTCAGCTCAGAGCCTCTTACCCTCAGGCAAGAGCTTTTTCCCAGCAAGGCTGCACTGTATGATGATCCGAGATGAATATTTCCCTTTGATGATATTGCCCGAGTGAGTGACGGCGTTTCCCCTCAAGATATTCCTCAGTGGAAAAAGAAAAATGTGAAAAGTCTTCAATGATTATCGCCCTCTGTATCTTTATTTCTTGTCACATATGATAGATATAGTGGCTGACATGGCCCTTGAACAAGGAGGAACTCCTCATCATCATGGAGATGTATGAGGAGGGTGTTGTGAGGCTGATGCTGTGAGATGTATGAGGCTGATATGGAACGGAATACAAACAGAAACTGACCACTGGGTCCTAACGAGGTTGTTTTGTGATCGTGGAAGATATCAGAAAGTCATCTGCTTGGAGTAGATAGTCTTATCGTATAGCTCAGGACTTGCAATTAATTTCCATCGTGTATCTTAAGCAATATACTCATCAAGTCTATACATAAACGTATGTAAGGCATTGCTTTCAACAACTTTAATCGGTAAATTATTCCATATGTTAATTTCTGTTGAAGAAAAAGTCCTTCGCCTCATCTGAGGCGAAACGTTTTGCCTACGAGTTTATTATATTCATTGTTACTATTGATATCAGACGAAACCTTTAATTACTTTGAGTACTTGTATTGAAAAAAAGATCTTAACCTTCTCTTTTCTCATCTGAACGAGTTCAGTTCTTATGTTCGACTGTCAACACCTTCCGGGGGTCCATCAGTGGCTCCCAATTGACGTTGTTCATCTCCGCCAACAACACCGTCCAGTATGGCCAGTCCCGCCTGTGGTAGTGCCCCTCGATGTCCCTGCTATCCCAAAGGCAAAGACAGCAGGGGAAACTTGGTAACACCGCCTTGGAGACCCATCAGGAATACCAACCATTCTGAAGTCTCCGATAACCTCCCAGCTGTACTCATCACACTTCAAGGCGTCTAGCAAAGGTCTTGACGCTGTTATATTCTTCTTTGAGGTGCAGCGAGCGAGCCAGGGGAAGAGACTGGTAGTTGTTCCACGTTATGGAGCCTCCACGGCTTTGAGGCTCCTGGATGAGCTGTCGATAAAGAGGCGTCACTCCAACAGACTGGTTACATTGTGGCAGAGGCAGAGCCCATCTGCACGGTTGAAGAAGCTGGAAAGAAACCAAGTGACGCTTCCTCTCATCTGCGATTGGTACACTTTCATCCAACAAGTTCTACTGCTTGAGACTAGACGTCAAAAGCTCGGCATTGGACTTCGTGAGACCAAGATCTCTGATCAAGTCGTTCAGGTGTTTTTGATTCGGGTAGAATGGGTTCCTCTCCTCACCTGCGACTCTGATAATTGTAATCTGGATCTACAGCGTCTTCCTCCTCCTCCTCCTCCTCCTCCTCCTCCTCCTCCTCTGACTACTATCTACATTACTGGAAACTTCTTGTAAGTTCTATATCAGCTGCTCAGCACTGAACCTATCTGGAATGTTCTGGAAAATAGGTAACTTTCCAAATATCACTTTCCTCATCACAAGAGCAAAATTTCAAGGGAAAAATAGCCATTTTCTATACATTTTAGACATAATTAGAAAATAACACCCATTACTCACGAACAGGAAAAGCAAAAAATGTTATATATGGGAAAGAAGAATGGTTGTAAGACGGATCCTTGCGGCATCTCACTTGTCCCTTTTGACCATTCCCTTTGTTTACTGCCAGCCACACAAAGTCCCATCTATCGGAGTACAAGTCTACTCTGTACCATGTAACTTAACTTATGTCAGTAACCTTTGATGTGGGACTTTATCAAATGTTTTTTTTTTTTTATAAATCCAATTGGATGACATCATCTTTACGTTCATCAGACATGTTCATTATCTTATAAATCAAGTAGTTTCTGTCAGGATTAAGATTAGATTGAACGAGGAGCAAAACATCTTAATTTTACCTCTCACTTTTAAGCAGATCACATCCAGGTATTGTATAGTCGTCAGGGATGTCTAATTACCTGTTATTAATGAAGATCCCGAAATACCAACCATGTCGTAATGATCTTGTCAAAGCAAGTGTTTCTAACGTCGAGGATTTGCTAAGAACGCTTCATACATATACATAAAGTATTCTGATGTATGAATGAGACTTTTCGTCATTAGCGTGTGTGTGTGTGTGTGTGTGTGTGTGTGTGTGTGTGTGTGTGTGTGTGTGTGCGCAGCAGTGGGAAAACCCGGCCCCCTCACTGCTTCCATCCATACAGGCGACAGCCGACCAACCTCACCATATCCCACTACTTCTTCCTTATCCCAGACCACCTGAGATATGGCCACTACATGGTAACAGACCACCTGAGGTATGGCCACTGCATGGTAGTAGACCACCTGAGGTATGGCCACTACATGGTAACAGACCACCTGAGATATGGCCACTACATGGTAACAGACCACCTGAGATATGGCCACTACATGGTAACAGACCACCTGAGATATGGCCACTACATGGTAACAGACCACCTGAGATATGGCCACTACATGGTAACAGACCACCTGAGATATGGCCACTACATGGTAACAGACCACCTGAGATATGGCCACTACATGGTAACAGACCACCAGAGATACGGCCACTGCATGGTAACAGACCACCTGAGAAATGGCCACTACATGGTAACAGACCACCTGAGATATGGCCATTACATGGTAACAGACCACCAGAGATACGGCCACTTCAGTTTGTATTCGCGTTTTCTATGTGCCGAAGCAATCTATGTTGATCGAGAGAAGGGAGCCTCATATTTTCGTCTACCTCTCTCCTTGATCAGGTCAAGCTTTCCCTCTTCCATTCAAAGGGAGATCCTCCCTGACAAACAAGCTTCCATTATGAATCAAATGTTGTAATCAATATATGTAAAAGGATTTCTCCTCCTCCACCTTACAGAGAGCCGAAACTTTGATGTTAAACCCCAGAATCATTCTGCTGAGGGAGCAGGTGTTGACGTGAGACGTACGAAGTAGCCTCCGAGACAACTAGTCTCCTACAACTCTCTATTAACATACGTCAATATCCCTACATTGTGCTACATTTTCTGTCACTATCTATATTGTTGATACCAACCTTGACCTCACACATGGGGTCTTCTCTGCAGTGTTGCAGACTATGTCTTCAAACTTTTCCACATTATCCTCCAGTTGGCCACAAGGTAAGCACAACATTGTTTTCTTCCCCTTTCCCTTAAAGCAGAAGTTGTGGTCCTGATCCTTAACAAGGGAGTCCCAAGCCTATGCTAGGATCATCCTATACTTCATCCTGTAGTAAGCTAAACCTATTTTTTTTCAGTCGGAGTTTTCCTGACCTGGGATTCTGAAAGTCATTTTAAGAGAATACAAGGGAGAGGTAACCTCTGCCTTCGTCTCCAGGATCACAAACCTACTGCAAACCAAGGGTTCCCTCTGCTCTATTTCAATATATCTTGCCAGAATAAGTACCTGTCTCTCCTCTCAAACCTTCATCCTATCATCTCATTCCTCTGTCCGACGTCCAAACCAATTCTATCATAAAGCTGACAAAATAAACAGGAAATAAACTCCTCTTCTTCCTCCTTGAGGGAGATATCCTGGCTCAAGTTTCTTCAGCACCTGAGGTGAGGGAGCCAGCCTCTTTATCACGAAGTATTGTCACGCGAGCAACATTAGATAAGGCTGAAGTTATGAGACGTATGAGGCTGATGGCATGATATGTATGAGACGGATGCTGTGAGGTGCATACGGTTGATGTTATGAGATGTATGAGGTCGATGTTGAGAGACGTAAGAGGTGAATCTTATGAGATCTATGAGGCATACCTCGTCCTCTAGCGAGACCAAACCCCAGTGAAAACCTTCCGCCGTAACAGTGGAGGACCTCCGCGTGTTCCCAGACGAAGACCTGCTCCCTCCTGTCATCGAACCATGGGCTCAGCCTCAGACGAAGACCTGCTCCCTCCTGTCATCGAACCATGGGCTCAGCCTCAGACGAAGACCTGCTCCCTCCTGTCATCGAACCATGGGCTCAGCCTCAGACGAAGACCTGCTCCCTCCTGTCATCGAACCATGGGCTCAGCCTCAGACGAAGACCTGCTCCCTCCTGTCATCGAACCATGGGCTCAGCCTCAGACGAAGACCTGCTCCCTCCTGTCATCGAACCATGGGCTCAGCCTCAGACGAAGACCTGCTCCCTCCTGTCTTCGAACCATGGGCTCAACCCCAGACGAAGACCTGCTCCCTCCTGTCACCGAACCATGGGCTCAGCCTCAGACGAATACCTGCTCCCTCCTGTCATCGAACCATGGGCTCAGCCTCAGACGAAGACCTGCTCCCTCCTGTCTTCGAACCATGGGCTCAACCCCAGACGAAGACCCACCTTATAAACTGTCCCAGGCTAACTTCCATTAGTTTGGTTTTTGCTCCCGAGAGCTGGCTGCTTGTGTGCCCCCCACCACTAGCTAGACCACGCTATACTCAGCACGCTGCTGCATCACATGATTATTGTGTGGCCGTCAGCAACACAAGGGTGGGCCGTTTTGATACCTGCTTCTTTCCCTACACGTCGAAGCTTTGGAACTCTCTTCCTTCTCATGCCTTTCCTAATAGCTATTCTAAATGACACGTTTTCACTTCCTTCAAATTTCGTAAATACTTTCACTTGTCTTTTCTTTTTCCATTTCATAATTCTCTCTATATCAAACTAAGGCCTGGCCTTGATGTAGACTTTTGCCGTGACTGGAGCCTCCAACATTAAAAAGATGTCTATATTACCCGCATCTGTGTATCATGTGATTATGTTATCTTTATTCATGTATCATGTGATTATATCACCTTTATCTAAGTACCATGTGATTATGCTATCTTTATGTGTCATTCGATTTTGTAACTTTATTTATGTATATATAATGTCATTATGTTATCTTTCTATATGTTTCGTGATATCATGTTACAATCATCTATCATATGATTATAATTGCATATGCATCATGCTATTATATTACCAAATTCATGTATGACGTGATTTTGCTTATATTCATGTGTTATGTGATTATGTCTCTTTTATATATGTATCATGTGATTATGTTATCTATATTCATTTATGCATCATGTGATTATATTATCTTTATTCATATATCATGTGATTATGTTATCTTTATTCATGTATCATGTGATTATGTTATCTTTATTCATGTATCATGTGATTATGTTATTTATATTTATGTATAACACGATTATATTACCAATATTCATGTATCATGTGACTATGTTGTCTTTATTTATGTATCATATGATTATGTTATCTATATTTATGCATAATATGATCATATTACCTATATTCATGTATCATGTGATTATTTAGTTGGATTTAACGGCCAGCGACCCATAATGAAGGACATTAAGCCTGCAGTCCCTACATGATCATGATAGCAATACCAACAAGTCCTGTCTAGTCCTGTAGGGGATTAAAAAAAATACTGGAATAGTTGGTAAGTGGGTCTTGTGTCTACGTGGCAGCAAACACCACCCAGTCGGTACAACATCCACTGGTGCAGCTGCCAGACGGACTGCGAAAAAAAAATAGGACAGTTTAGAGACAGTCCTTCACCATAGCATGAAACACATATATGAAACATGATGTATTAACACCGGCAACTCGTCAGGTGGACGCCATAACGGAACCAGCTCCAAACCACCTCCGATCCAGGCCAGCAGCACAATAAGCAATTTGCTTCGCCCACCACACAACCAGCTCAGAGCACAAGCAGCCATAACCCGAAGCCAGCTCCGGGACAGAGTCGAACCAACGAACCATCTTTTTTCATCTTGATTATTTCCGTTTTCTTGCGAAAGATAATCAATTTGTTGATTATATTGACATGATCATCAAAGAGGTTGTATATGGTGAAGTTTATTTTCTTTTTCTTGAAGAAGTTTCTCAGACTCTTTCTGTTTTCACGGTACTTTGTGCATTGTACGAGAAGGTGGTCTATTGGTAAATTGGTTTGGCAGGTTTGACATCTTGCCGGGAGGTTTCGGTTAATATATGGTTGTAGGTAGGTGTTGCATGTGCAGTTGAGACGAGGTCGTCCAGCCACTACTTGTGGTTTGTATTTCTTTGGTATTGTCATATATAAATTTCGACGAATTTATCTTCTGATACTCGAATGTAAGAATTCTTATTATTTGCTGTGTAGAATTTGATTCCATCTGCGGGAGCGAGCGGTGCGGGGTGGCGACGGGAATGAATAAAAGCAACAAGTATGAATTATGTGCATGTGTATAGTCAGGCTGGTACACTGACTTTGGCACAGAAGAAATAATGAATTCTTTGCCAAGGAAAGGCAGGACCCCAGCAGCTCCCGAGGGATCGGAAGGACCTCCTCGAGTTCTGAGATCGACTTAGCCAACCGATCTGCTTGTTCATTGTCGTAAATGTTGCAATGACCCACCAGGCACCCAAATCAAGATGATGTCTTTATTACATGAGTTTAATTCATCAATAATGTTGCCCTGAATTTCATTTCACTCAGTATAACCAGAGTCTATAGCTTTAAGAGCTGAAAGTGAATCGGTACAAATTACTGATATACTATGAATTGAATTAATTATACAATCTATGGCCTTATCAGTGACAAATAATTCCGTACAGAAAACAGTTGTATTGTTCGGTAGCCTGTACCAAAGAGAACATTCTTTCGACCACACACTTGCACCCACACATTCACCTGTCTTGCAGCCATCTGTGTAGAAGTGGACATATGATAAATGATCCATGATGACATGACGGCATCACTGGTGTACCTCACTCTCCGGCGCGTTCCTTTTCGTCACAGGGAGTCAGTTGGTCTTAGTTTTTATTTTGGACTCCTCCTGAGGAGGTAGTTTATTTCTAAGCAGCGTGTCCACATCTTGCATGTACAGACCAGAATCCTCACTGAGGAAGTGTATTCTGAGGGCCAGGGGCCTGACGCCTCTATCGACGAACTGTTCGTATTGTTGTGGCAGGCGCCAGGCAGGAGTATTTCTTCTCCTGGTCATCACAATACCACACCTTAACGTTAATTCGTCTCGACGCGGCCGGAGAGGAGGCACATTTGCCTCAACTTCCAATCGCGGAACTCTGGTACATGACAGAGCTCCAAGACACAATCTTATGATTATATTACCTTTATGTATCAAAGTCATCTTTCTTTATGTATCATATGATTGTATTACCTTTATTTATGTATCATATAATTATATTACCTTTATTTATGCATCGTATGATTATATTACCTTCATTTATGTATCATATGATTATATTGCCTTTATTTATGTATCATATGATTATATTGCCTTTATTTATGTATCATATGATATAATTGCCTTTATGTATCATATGATTATATTGCCTTTATTTATGTTTCATATGATTATATTGCCTTTATTTAAGCATCATATGATTACATTACCTTTATTTATGTATCATAGGATTATATTGCCTTTATTTATGTATCATATGATTATATGGCCTTTATATATGTATCATATGATTATATTGCCTTTATTTATGTATCATATGATTATATTACCTTTATCTATGTACCATATGATTATATTGCCTTTATTTAAGCATCATATGATTACATTATCTTTATTTATGTATCATATAATTATATTGCCTTTATTTATGTATCATATGACTATATGGCCTTTATTTATGTATCATATGATTATATTGCCTTTATTTATGTATCATATGACTATATGGCCTTTATGTATCATATGATTATATTGCCTTTATTTATTTATCATATGATCATATTACATTTATTCATGTAACATATGATTATATTGCCTTTATTTATGTATCATATGATAATATTGCCTTTATTTATGTATCATATGATCATATTACATTTATCTATGTATCATATGATTATATTGCCTTTATTTATGTATCATATGATCATATTACATTTATCTATGTATCATATGATTATATTGCCTTTATTTACGTATCATATGATCATATTACATTTATTCATATATCATATGATTATATTGCCTTTATTTACGTATCATATGATCAAATTACATTCATCTATGTATCATGTGATTAGGTCGTCATTCTTTATGTATCGTGTGGCAGTATGATCTTTATTTGCTACTGATGGTTGCAGTTAATGTATGCCAGCCGCGTCCCTGACACCACAAGTTGTGTTGGATCCCCGGAGGTTGTCACGCAGCAGCCCTGAGCCTTTGACCTGTGGAGCGAGGTGGTATACGACCTCTGGGTGTGGTGGTACAGCCTTTGGTCTGGTCCCTGGCCACCGAATCAAAGGTCGAAGGCCAGGATGCAGGTTCGTGCCACCATGTTCCTCAGGGGTTGTACCGTCGTGTTCGAGGGTTGTACCGTCGTGTTCGAGGGTTGTAACGTCGTGTTCGAGGGTTGTACCGTCGTGTTCGAGGGTTGTACCGTCGTGCTCGAGGGTTGTACCGTCGTGTTCGAGGGTTGTAACGTCGTGTTCGAGGGTTGTACCGTCGTGCTCGAGGGTTGTACCGCCGTGTTCGAGGGTTGTACCGTCGTGTTCGAGGGTTGTACCGTCGTGTTCGAGGGTTGTAACGTCGTGTTCGAGGGTTGTACCGTCGTGTTCGAGGGTTGTACCGTCGTGCTCGAGGGTTGTACCGTCGTGTTCGAGGGTTGTAACGTCGTGTTCGAGGGTTGTACCGTCGTGTTCGAGGGTTGTACCGTCGTGCTCGAGGGTTGTACCGTCGTGTTCGAGGGTTGTAACGTCGTGTTCGAGGGTTGTACCGTCGTGCTCGAGGGTTGTACCGTCGTGTTCGAGGGTTGTAACGTCGTGTTCGAGGGTTGTACCGTCGTGTTCGAGGGTTGTAACGTCGTGTTCGAGGGTTGCAACGTCGTGTTCGAGGGTTGTAACGTCGTGTTCGAGGGTTGTAACGTCGTGTTCGAGGGTTGTACCGTCGTGCTCGAGGGTTGTAACGTCGTGTTCGAGGGTTGTAACGTCGTGTTCGAGGGTTGTAACGTCGTGTTCGAGGGTTGTACCGTCGTGCTCGAGGGTTGTACCGTCGTGCTCGAGGTTTGTACCGTCGTGTTCGAGGTTTGTAACGTCGTGTTCGAGGGTTGTACCGTCGTGTTCGAGGGTTGTAACGTCGTGTTCGAGGGTTGTAACGTCGTGTTCGAGGGATGTACCGTCGTGTTCGAGGATTGTACCGCCGTGTTCGAGGGTTGTACCGTCGTGTTCGAGGGTTGTACCGTCATGCTCGAGGGATGTACCGTCGTGTTCGAGGGTTGTACCGTCGTGTTCGAGGGTTGTACCGTCGTGCTCGAGGGTTGTAACGTCGTGCTCGAGGGTTGTACCGTCGTGCTCGAGGGTTGTACCGTCGTGTTCGAGGGTTGTAACGTCGTGTTCGAGGGTTGTAACGTCGTGTTCGAGGGTTGTAACGTCGTGTTCGAGGGTTGTAACGTCGTGTTCGAGGGTTGTACCGTCGTGTTCGAGGGTTGTAACGTCGTGTTCGAGGGTTGTAACGTCGTGTTCGAGGGATGTACCGTCGTGTTCGAGGGTTGTACCGCCGTGTTCGAGGGTTGTACCGTCGTGTTCGAGGGTTGTACCGTCGTGTTCGAGGGTTGTACCGTCGTGTTCGAGGGTTGTACCGTCATGCTCGAGGGATGTACCGTCGTGTTCGAGGGTTGTACCGTCGTGCTCGAGGGTTGTACCGTCGTGTTCGAGGGTTGTACCGTCGTGCTCGAGGGTTGTAACGTCGTGTTCAAGGGATGTACCGTCGTGTTCGAGGGTACAGTCGTGCTCAAGGGTTGTACCGTCGTGTTCGAGGGTTGTACCGTCGTGTTTGAGGGTACAGTCGTGTTCGAGGGTTGTAACGTCGTGTTCGAGGGTTGTACCGTCGTGCTCGAGGGTTGTACCGTCATGCTCGAGGGATGTACCGTCGTGTTTGAGGGTACAGTCGTGTTCGAGGGTTGTACCGTCGTGTTCGAGGGAGTGTACCGTCGTGTTTGAGGGTACAGTCGTGCTCGAGGGTTGTACCGTCGTGTTCGAGGGTTGTACCGTCGTGTTCGAGGGTTGTACCGTCGTGCTCGAGGGTTGTACCGTCATCTCGAGGGTTGTACTGTCGTGTTCGAGGGTTGTAACGTCGTGCTCGAGGGTTGTACCGTCGTGCTCGAGGGTTGTACCGTCGTGCTCGAGGGTTGTACCGTCATCTCGAGGGTTGTACTGTCGTGCTCGAGGGTTGTACCGTCGTGCTCGAGGGTTGTAACGTCGTGCTCGAGGGTTGTACCGTCGTGCTCGAGGGTTGTAACGTCGTGCTCGAGGGTTGTACCGTCGTGTTCGAGGGTTGTACCGTCGTGCTCAAGGGTTGTACCTTCGTACTCAAAGGTTGTGTCTCTATGCTGAATGGTTGTGCTCAAAGGTTATACCTCGTACTGAGGGATCGTACCGTCCTGCTCAAGGGGTCAATATCTGCCGGAGCTGCAGGTCAGGGTGGTGAGCGAGCGTTCGTGGCTCATAGAAAGGCTTCGAATCATGTTACAGGGTTTCCAACTCTGTCAAGAGGTTTCGAACCGACATAATATCCACTCAAGAGGGAAAAAAAAAGGAACATACCGAAACACCGAGAATTTGTTATGATCAGATATGATGATGATTCACAATATCCGAACCTTGTGCGAGGCGTTCTTGCTACTGGATCGAACTTGCTTTCTGAAGCGTTTCGGATGAACTATAACACACTGGACACGACAGCAGTTTTCTGGCTCTGGAGAGAGAACTGAGGGCGCTTTGATGGAGAGGGGAGGGCTCCGTCAGTCAGCCACACGAGTGGATTTTGAAGACATGCCCAAACATTTGCCACAGACCAAGACAAACGCATTTCTCGCTGTTTATAGATACAAGTATAGTCTTCTGCTTGGCCTGTTCGCTTGGGCGGTGTTCGTAGTGTTTTGTCACCAGCGTACAGACGGGGAGGGTTCGAGCCTTACATAAACCCAAGGGTCTTGCTGTTTCTGGTGAGTATATCTACATCCTTGTTGGACATATCCATCGTGATGGAGGGTATATCCACCACCCTGGTGGATATATCTATCACCCATGGTAGATGTATATAACATATCCATCCCCTATACGCCACAATGGTAGGTATATCCGGCGCTCTTGTGGATATATGGACCTCCCTGGTGGGTAATTTATCGATATGTTCGTCATACCTGCCTTCCTGGTGAAGTTCAATCCTGGCGTGTATATCCACCTCTCCCATTGCGCAATACAACTACATACATGATGGGCAAATCCGTTTTCCTGGTGGGTATGTATTGACCTGCTTCATACGTATGTCTGACGTCCTTGCTCGTACTTCTACTCCCCAGCTGAGTACAGTCTACCTCTTTGATTTACATATTCAAATCTCCCTACTCCTCGTTGACCTGTGTACCGCTGCTTGTACATGTAGGTCCGGACTCAGAGCAGAAGGAACTCGGGATTCACATGGGGACTAGCGTCGCTCCGGAGGACCCCGGGAGCTGAGACCCTGGACTAGCGTCTCTCCGGAGGACCCCGGGAGCTGAGACCCTGGACTAGCGTCGCTCCGGAGGACCCCGGGAGCTGAGACCCTGGACTAGCGTCGCTCCGGAGGACCCCGGGAGCTGAGACCCTGGACTAGCGTCGCTCCGGAGGACCCCGGGAGCTGAGACCATGGACTAGCGTCGCTCCGGAGGACCCCGGGAGCTGAGACCCTGGACTAGCGTCGCTCCGGAGGACCCCGGGAGCTGAGACCCTGGACTAGCGTCGCTCCGGAGGACCCCGGGAGCTGAGACCCTGGACTAGCGTCGCTCCGGAGGACCCCGGGAGCTGAGACCTTGGACTAGCGTCGCTCCGGAGGACCCCGGGAGCTGAGACCCTGGACTAGCGTCGCTCCGGAGGACCCCGGGAGCTGAGACCCTGGACTAGCGTCGCTCCGGAGGACCCCGGGAGCTGAGACCATGGACTAGCGTCGCTCCGGAGGACCCCGGGAGCTGACACAGGGTCTGAGGTTCATCCCGGCTCTCATCTGTCCTCCTCCTTTTTTTCGACCCACTGCACAAGAGCGTTCCATCTCACACTAACCTGAAGTACAGGAGGTCCCCCCATCACGTCTTGTGACCCGAGAGGGTAAAGGGAAGCCCCTGGCCACATACACACGAATATAGAAGTATAGAAAAAAGGATTCAACATGACCATTGTTGACCATTAGGTCATAGTACATCATCTTTTAAAAAATCGAAAGATGTTTTTCCCTGATTATTTCCTTTGAATACTTTGATCGAAAACCAGTGTAAGATTAAATGGTCAATAATGCATCATCATTTTTTTTTTTTGAAAATCCAACACTTTTATCCTAATTTCTCTTGAATACTTTGATCGGAAACTAATGTAAGATTAATTGGTCAATAATCCAGCATCATCTTTTCAGAAAAAAAAAAATCCAAGAATTTTATCTTGATTTCCTTTGAATATTTTGATCGAAAACGAATGCAGATTAATTGGTCAATAATCCAGCATCATCTTTTTATATATAAAAAAAAATCCAACAATTTTATCTTAATTTCCTTTAAACAGTTTGATCGAAAACCAATGTAGGATCAATTGGTCAATAATCTAATATTAATCTCTGTATTTTCCCCCGTAAATTGATGTTATATTTACCATTTTCCAGTCAGTCGACGCTTCTCCCTTCTGTACCGATTGCCTGAATAGTAGTGATCGCATATGCTATTTGCCCAGTACACATTCTTCCGATACATTTTGGAGTGAGGTTATCAGTGTTAGCCGGCGTGTCCCGCGCCACTTGGTCAGTATTTCATTGTCGAGAATATAGTGACCCATATCACATGAACGACGCATTTCCAACTCATAGGAAATATCTAAGTAATTCATGTCCTTTGATATATATATATATATATATATATATATATATATATATATATATATATATATATATATATATATATATATATATATATATTGATTGATTGAGAGGGTGAAGGCATGTACAGAGCATCAGATTGGGGAAGAGCAGTGTGGTTTCAGAAGTGGTAGAGGATGTGTGGATCAGGTGTTTGCTTTGAAGAATGTATGTGAGAAATACTTAGAAAAGCAAATGGATTTGTATGTAGCATTTATGGATCTGGAGAAGGCATATGATAGAGTTGATAGAGATGCTCTGTGGAAGGTATTAAGAATATATGGTGTGGGAGGCAAGTTGTTAGAAGCAGTGAAAAGTTTTTATCGAGGATGTAAGGCATGTGTACGTGTAGGAAGAGAGGAAAGTGATTGGTTCTCAGTGAATGTAGGTTTGCGGCAGGGGTGTGTGATGTCTCCATGGTTGTTTAATTTGTTTATGGATGGGGTTGTTAGGGAGGTGAATGCAAGAGTTTTGGAAAGAGGGGCAAGTATGAAGTCTGTTGGGGATGAGAGAGCTTGGGAAGTGAGTCAGTTGTTGTTCGCTGATGATACAGCGCTGGTGGCTGATTCATGTGAGAAACTGCAGAAGCTGGTGACTGAGTTTGGTAAAGTGTGTGAAAGAAGAAAGTTAAGAGTAAATGTGAATAAGAGCAAGGTTATTAGGTACAGTAGGGTTGAGGGTCAAGTCAATTGGGAGGTGAGTTTGAATGGAGAAAAACTGGAGGAAGTGAAGTGTTTTAGATATCTGGGAGTGGATCTGGCAGCGGATGGAACCATGGAAGCGGAAGTGGATCATAGGGTGGGTGAGGGGGCGAAAATTCTGGGAGCCTTGAAGAATGTGTGGAAGTCGAGAACATTATCTCGGAAAGCAAAAATGGGTATGTTTGAAGGAATAGTGGTTCCAACAATGTTGTATGGTTGCGAGGCGTGGGCTATGGATAGAGTTGTGCGCAGGAGGATGGACGTGCTGGAAATGAGATGTTTGAGGACAATGTGTGGTGTGAGGTGGTTTGATCGAGTAAGTAACGTAAGGGTAAGAGAGATGTGTGGAAATAAAAAGAGCGTGGTTGAGAGAGCAGAAGAGGGTGTTTTGAAATGGTTTGGGCACATGGAGAGGATGAGTGAGGAAAGATTGACCAAGAGGATATATGTGTCGGAGGTGGAGGGAACAAGGAGAAGAGGGAGACCAAATTGGAGGTGGAAAGATGGAGTGAAAAAGATTTTGTGTGATCGGGGCCTGAACATGCAGGAGGGTGAAAGGAGGGCAAGGAATAGAGTGAATTGGAGCGATGTGGTATACCGGGGTTGACGTGCTGTCAGTGGATTGAAGCAAGGCATGTGAAGCGTCTGGGGTAAACCATGGAAAGCTGTGTAGGTATGTATATTTGCGTGTGTGGACGTATGTATATACATGTGTATGGGGGGGTTGGGCCATTTCCTTCGTCTGTTTCCTTGCGCTACCTCGCAAACGCGGAGACAGCGACAAAGTATAATAAGAAATAAATAAAAAAAAAATATATATATATATATATATATATATATATATATATATATATATATATATATATATATATATATATATATATAAATTGACGTGCTGTCAATGGATTGAACCAGGGCATGTGAAGCGTCTGGGGTAAACCATGGAAAGTTCTGTGGGGCCTGGATGTGGAAAGGGAACTGTGGTTTCGGTACATTATTACATGACAGCTAGAGACTGAGTGTGAACGAATGGGGCCTTTGTTGTCTTTCCTAGCGCTACCTCGCACACATGAGGGGGGGAGGGGGTTGTTATTCTATGTGTGGCGAGGTGGCGATGGAAATGAATAAAGGCAGACAGTATGAATTATGTACATGTGTATATATGTATATGTCTGTGTATGTATATATATGTATAGATTGAGATGTATAGGTATGTATATTTGCGTGTGTGGACGTGTATGCATATACATTTGTATGTGGGTGGGTTGGGCCATTCTTTCGTCTGTTTCCTTGCGCTACCTCGCTAACGCGGGAGACAGCGACAAAGCAAAATAAATAAATGAATAAATATATATAAACCCTACACTAAGCCAAGTACCCAGTTTATCGACCATTACGTAGAGGAGGAGGAACAGCTAGGTTGACTGTGAGCCGACTGCCGCAACTAAGATTCGAACATCTGCGTGCAACCTCGGGCGGCCCGTGAGTGCATCATGGTCAGCAACGGTAACCGCGAAAACAAGCAGGTCCGACTGACCATCACGGGGTAAATTCTGTAAACCATAAAGCAGATATTTACAGCCATTTTAGTGATCCTGTAAATACACTTATTTCCCTTATTTTCCCCACACTTCAGAACATGGTAATTGTGCCTGGTAGTTGGCAATGCTAAGAATACTGCAGGCTCATGCCGGGGTCAAGGGTCATCTGAAGTGTAGCGTGATATTTCAGTTACGGCAATTGATATCTTTGATTAATCATTGATATCTTTAATTAATCATTGATATCTTTAATTAATCATTGATACCTTTAATTAATCATTGATACCTTTAATTAATCATTGATACCTTTAATTAATCATTGATATCTTTAATTAATCATTGATACCTTTAGTGAATCATTGGTACCTTTAATTAATCATTGACGCCTTTAATTAATCATTGATATCTTTAATTAATCATTGATACCTTTAATTAATCATTGCTACCTTTAATGAAACATTGGTACCTTTAATTAATCATTGATACCTTTAATTAATCATTGCTACCTTTAATTAATCATTGATGCCTTTATCTAATCATTGATACCTTTAATTAATCATTGCTACCTTTAATGAATCGTTGGTACCTTTAATTAATCATTGATACCTTTAATTAATCATTGATACCTTTAATTAATCATTGCTACCTTTAATTGGCCATTGATACCTTTGATTAATCATTGATACCTTTAATTGATCATTGCTACCTTTAATTGACCATTGATACCTTTAATTAATCATTGATACCTTTGATTGATCATTGGTACCTTTAATTAATCATTGATACCTTTAATTAATCATTGTTACCTTTAATTAATCATTGATACCTTTAATTGATCATTGATACCTTTAATTAATCATTGATACCTTTGATTGATCATTGATACCTTTGATTGATCATTGGTACCTTTAATTAATCATTGATACCTTTGATTAATCATTGATACCTTTAATTAATCATTGGTACCTTTGATTAATCATTGATACCTTTAATAAATCATTGATACCTTTAATTAATCATTGATATCTTTAATTAATCATTGATACCTTTAGTGAATCATTGGTACCTTTAATTAATCATTGACGCCTTTAATTAATCATTGATATCTTTAATTAATCATTGATACCTTTAATTAATCATTGCTACCTTTAATGAAACATTGGTACCTTTAATTAATCATTGATACCTTTAATTAATCATTGCTACCTTTAATTAATCATTGATGCCTTTATCTAATCATTGATACCTTTAATTAATCATTGCTACCTTTAATGAATCGTTGGTACCTTTAATTAATCATTGATACCTTTAATTAATCATTGATACCTTTAATTAATCATTGCTACCTTTAATTGGCCATTGATACCTTTGATTAATCATTGATACCTTTAATTGATCATTGCTACCTTTAATTGACCATTGATACCTTTAATTAATCATTGATACCTTTGATTGATCATTGGTACCTTTAATTAATCATTGATACCTTTAATTAATCATTGTTACCTTTAATTAATCATTGATACCTTTAATTGATCATTGATACCTTTAATTAATCATTGATACCTTTGATTGATCATTGATACCTTTGATTGATCATTGGTACCTTTAATTAATCATTGATACCTTTGATTAATCATTGATACCTTTAATTAATCATTGGTACCTTTGATTAATCATTGACACCTTTAATTAATCACTTACCTTCTTGGTCACCTGATGATGAATCCTGACGAAGGATGGGTTTTTAATCTCCCACAGTTGTGGCTTTCTTACGTTCAACTAGAACTTAACTAAATGTCTTCATGTGAAGTCATGAAATTATCTTAACATTACCCTCGAAGTGGGATTATTCTACACTAAAAGTTATTTTGATCAACATGTTGATCACGGTGATCAATGGGTTGATCAGGTTGATCAATGTGTTGATCAGGTTGATCAAAGTGTTGATCAGGTTGATCAATGGGTTGATCAAGTTGATCAATGTGTTGATCAGGTTGATCAGTATGTTGATCATGTTGATCAATATGTTAATCAGTCGATCAATATGTTCACCGGGTTGATAAATAATGTGTTGATTAGGTTCATCAATGTGTTGATCAGGTTGATCAATATGAAAATCAGGTTGATCAATATGTTGATCAGATTGATCAATATGTTGATCAGGTTGATGAATATGTTGATCAGGTTGATGAATATCTTGATCAGGTTAATCAATATGTTGATCAGGTTGATCAATATGTTGATCAGGTTGATGAATATGTTGATCAGGTTGATCAATATGTTGATCAGGTTGATGAATATGTTGATCAGGTTGATCAATATGTTGATCAGGTTAATCAATATGTTGATCAGGTTGATGAATATGTTGATCAGGTTGATCAATATGTTGATCAGGTTAATCAATATGTTGATCAAGCTGATGAAAATGTTGATCAGGTTGATCAATATGTTGATCAGGTTGATCAATATGTTGATCAGGTTGATCAATATGTTGATCAGGTTGATCAATATGTTGATCAGGTTGATCAATATGTTGATCAGGTTGATCAATATGTTGATCAGGTTGATCAATATGTTGATCAGGTTAATCAATATGTTGATCAGGTTGATGAATATGTTGATCAGGTTGATCAATATGTTGATCAGGTTAATCAATATGTTGATCAAGCTGATGAAAATGTTGATCAGGTTGATCAATATGTTGATCAGGTTGATCAATATGTTGATCAGGCTAATGAATATGTTGATTAGGTTAATCAATATGTTGATCAGGTTGATCAATATGTTGATCAGGTTGATCAATATGTTGATCAGGTTGATCAATATGTTAATCAGGTTGATCAACCCTGCGAGTTGAATGCGTCGACATCAATATTTCTTTAAGCTATTTACGATACAAATGCCATAGATTCCATGTTATCAAGGATATTTCTGTTTATTGTTTCTCTATAGTGAAAACATGACGTATCATAGTATTGATAATTACGCAGAGAAATTATTGTCTTAAAGTATTTATGCAAGATTCACTTATCATTATCATAACTGGTTTAAAGATTATGTTTTTTATCGTAAGTATACTATACTGGTTGTCCCAGCCTCTGCCACCAACCTCTGCCACCACCCTCTGCCACCACCGTCTTTCCCCAGCCTCTGCCATCATCCTCTGCCACCACCCTCTACCCCCAGCCTCTGCCACCATCCTCTGCCACCAACCTCTTTTCCAGCCTCTGCCACCACCCTCTGCCACCACCGTCTTCCCCCAGCCTCTGCCATCATCCTCTGCCACCACCGTCTTCCCCAGCCTCTGCCATCATCCTCTGCCACCACCCTCTTCCCCCAGCCTCTGCCACCATCCTCTGCTACCAACCTCTTTTCCAGCCTCTGCCACCACCCTCTGCCACCACCGTCTTCCCCCAGCCTCTGCCATCATCCTCTGCCACCACCGTCTTCCCCAGCCTCTGCCATCATCCTCTGCCACCACCCTCTTCCCCCAGCCTCTGCCACCATCCTCTGCTACCAACCTCTTTTCCAGCCTCTGCCACCACCCTCTGCCACCACCGTCTTCCCCCAGCCTCTGCCATCATCCTCTGCCACCACCGTCTTCCCCAGCCTCTGCCATCATCCTCTGCCACCACCCTCTTCCCCCAGCCTCTGCCACCATCCTCTGCCACCAACCTCTTTTCCAGCCTCTGCCACCACCCTCTGCCACCACCGTCTTCCTCCAGCCTCTGCCATCATCCTCTGCCACCACCGTCTTCCCCCAGCCTCTGCCACCAGCCTCTGCCACCATCCTCTGCCACCAACCTCTTCCCCAGCCTCTGCCACCATCCTCTGCCACCAACCTCTTCCCCAGCCTCTGCCACCAGCCTCTGCCACCAACCTCTTCCTTCACCCTCTGCCACCAGTCTCTGCCACCACCCACTTCCCCCAGCCTCTGCCAACATTCAGACCCAGCACGGTGGCTGGCTGGTCTCGTCTCGCCCTAAGACTAATGAATCCCTGGTGTTTTTTCCTCACAGTTTTGAGAGACGGAAGAGGAAGGAGAGAGAGAGAGAGAGAGAGAGAGAGAGAGAGAGAGAGAGAGAGAGAGAGAGAGAGAGAGAGAGAGAGAGAGAGAGAGAGACAGACAGACAGACAGACAGACAGAGAGGGGGGAGGGGGGGAGAGAGAGAGAGAGAGGGGGTAGGGGGGGAAAAGAGAGAGAGAGAGAGAGAGAGAGAGAGAGAGAGAGAGAGAGAGAGAGAGAGAGAGAGAGAGAGAGAGAAGTTCATGAGAAGACGACAGATAACAGGAAGCCTGTTGGCCCATAACGAGGTTAGAGACAGGGTAGTAAAGCAGAAGGCACCTCCCCCATACCCACCACCACCACCACCACTCCCTCCGGCTCAACAGCCGACGGGGTACCGTGTATCACGGCGCCCTAGGGTATACTGCCATGGGAATTCTATATGGAAGTGTGTGAGCGAGAAGTTCCCCAGTTCTGACGGCAGAGTACGAGTTTCAAGGGAAGAAAATGGGATCCGTAGCACAGAAAAGAAATGATTAAGTTTTAAAAAAAAAATTCTTTTGAAATTGTTTCTGTTTTGTTCTTGAAACATGACTTATATATTGATGATTAATCCCACACTGACGTATTTCCCCTGGCGTGATGTAGCGCCTGGCTTGATGTGGTGATGTTGACTGTTATGACATCTGGTGGTGAATTATTACCAGTCTTCTTATATATATATATAACTTTACAACAAAAGTTATATCCTTTGCCCAAGTTACAGTCAGATCACAGTCTCCTGAATTTTGTGTTCTAATTCCGAGTCGTCTGGTGGTCTTAATCTAACCCGATGAAATTTTTGTGTATCTTTATGATTATTTCGTTATTTAAAATTATTTCGTAATTTGAAAACCTCTTTTAAATCTCCCCAGAATATATACATTTTTTTTTTTTTTTTTTTTTAGAGAGAGAGAGAGAGAGAGAGAGAGAGAGAGAGAGAGAGAGAGAGAGAGAGAGAGAGAGAGAGAGAGAGAGAATATTTTCAGATCTCTAAGTCTCTGTTATAAGACGTATTTCTGATCAGATTAGATATCATTGCTGCTCTTCTCTGTATTTGTTTTAGCTTTCCTATCGTCTATGGTCAAGTGTGTTGACCAGAAATGACCAACGCATTCCAAGTGAGATTCACCCATGGTGTTGTGTATAGTGAATACTTCAGTTTTCTGGCTCTCTCTCTCTCTCTCTCTCCCTCTCTCTCTCTCTCTCTCTCTCTCTCTCTCTCTCTCTCTCTCTCTCTCTCTCTCTCTCTCTCTCTCTCTCTCTCTCTCTCTCTCTCTCTCTCTCTCTGTATATATATATATATATATATATATATATATATATATATATATATATATATATATATATATATATATATATATATATATATATATATATAGATAGATAGATAGATAGATAGATAGATAGATGAGGTGATGATCGGTGGTTCGTGTCTTTAGGTCGGTGATACAGCACATAAACAGTGTGGATCCTAAGACTGATCCTTGTGGCACCCCACTTGTCACGTGTGTGAGACAGCCACTCGCAGGCACGATTGCCAGTGCCTGTACCAATGAAGTATGCAGCAGTCTCGTATGTGGTATTATGTAGAAGGTATATCGTATGTGGTACTATGTAGAAGGTATATCGTATGTGGTACTATGTAGAAGGTATATCGTATGTGGTACTATGTAGAAGGTATATCGTATGTGGTACTATGTAGAAGGTATATCGTATGTGGTACTATGTAGAAGGTATATCGTATGTGGTACTATGTAGAAGGTATATCGTATGTGGTACTATGTAGAAGGTATGTCGTATGTGGTATTATGTAGAAGGTATCCTGTGAGGGTATTGTAGCCGCCCAGGTGTTGTACATATGACTGGAGAATTTCTCTATAGATTATGGAGGGACGTAATGATAGTAGGAAGGGAGGGACTCAGAGCCTAAAGCGAGGGAGGGAGGGAAGATCTTCGAGCAGGAAGGAAGAAAGGGAGGGACTTAGGGAGGGAAGGACTTAGAAGGGGGAAAGAAGAGGAAAACACAGAGAAGGAAATGAGGAAGGGAAGAGCTTAAAGGAGGAAGGAAGGAAGGAAGGGAGGAAGTGAGTTACTCAGAGACACAAGGAAGAGAAACAGGGAAGTGCTTAGAGCCGGAAACAAGGGAGAGACTTAGAGACGGGAAAGAAGGGAGGAAGGCGAGGACTTAGAAAGGAAAGGAAGGGAGGGACTTAGAAAGGAAAGGAAGGGAGCTAGGGAGGGACTTAGAGATGGAGGGAGGGAAGGAAGGGAGGGACTTAGAGATGGAGGGAGGGATGGAAGGGAGGAAGGAAGAAATTTAAAGAAGGAAGGAAAGGAAGAACCTGCAGACAGAAGGAAGGGAGGGACTTGGGGATGGAAATAAAGGAAGGACTTAGAGAGGAAGGATAGAGAGACAGGCAGGGAGACAGACTATGTATCAAAATGTGAAAATGCCTTAAATTCATTGGCTTGCGGCATGTGCGTCTCCCTGACCTCCGGTAGCAGTGTCTGTGCCTCCCTGACCTCCGGTAGCAGTGTCTGTGCCTCCCTGGCCAGTGGTAGCAGCGTCTGTGCCTCCCTAGCCACTGGTAGCAGTGTCTGTGCCTCCTTAGTCACTGGTAGCAGCTTCTGTGCCTCCCTAGCCACTTGTAGCAGCGTCTGTACCTCCCTAGCCACTTGTAGCAGCGTCTGTGCCTCCTTGGCCACTCGTAGCAGCGTCTGTACCTCCCTAGCCACTGGTAGCAGCGTCTGTGCCTCCTTGGCCACTCGTAGCAGCGTCTGTACCTCCCTAGCCACTTGTAGCAGCGTCTGTGCCTCCCGAGCCACTGGTAGCAGCGTCTGTACCATCCTAGCCAATTGTAGCAGCGTCTGTGCCTCCTTAGTTACTGGTAGCAGCTTCTGTGCCTCCCTGGCCACTTATAGCAGCGTCTGTGCCTCCTCAGTCACTGGTAGCAGCGTCTGTGCCTCCCTGGCCACTGGTAGCAGCGTCTGTACCTCCCTAGCCACTTGTAGCAGCGTCTGTGCCTCCCGAGCCACTGGTAGCAGCGTCTGTGCCTCCCTAGCCACTGGTAGCAGCGTCTGTACCTCCCTAGCCACTGGTAACAGCGTCTGTACCTCCCTAGTCACTTGTAGCAACATCTGTGCCTCCTTAGCCACTGGTAACAACGCCTGTGCCTCCCTAGCCACTGGTGGCAGCGTCTGTGCCTCCCTAGCCACTTGTAGCAACGTCTGTGCCTCCCTAGCCACAGGTGGCAGCGTCTGTGCCTCCCTAGCCACTGGTGAGGATGACTCAGACAAGTGTCTGGTAATAGAAGAACGAGCAGTCTGTCTCCCTTCCTAAGCCGGGGGGACCAGACTGCCTCTCAGGGCATACCCAAACATAAAGCTGCAGAGAAAAGTTTGAGAAAGTTGAGGAAAGAAATGCGAGCGTTGCTGAAGGAAGAGACATTTTGTATATTCTCGGATGACATAACATTGACTACCATCTGGATGGGTGCAAATAGTCTGACATTATATGTAGAGGACGTCTCTACCTGCCCTCCTGCAGGACCAGTGTTAGAGGAATGGTTCAACCAACGGCTGTCTTATGACGAATTACGTATGACACCTTCTCAGCGAAGATCTTTATAAATAATGAGTCCTGCTTCCCCACTCACCTACAAGCCGGGATTAGCATGGCTGAGAGAGGTAGATCTTTTCTTTTCTACGATTCATTTTAGGAGGACATTGCTCGAACCTCACGTGAATGTTGTGGTAATTCAAGCTGAGGTTCGCTGGAGGAGGGAGTTACCACATGGATGTAAGAGCACACACCTCCTCCATTCACGACTTGAAGAGATAGTTTTCAGTATGGATGAACCCATGTGTGTCCGGTGAGAAGGTGAGAATAAAATGGATCAACGTCATGGTATCAGAACAAGTCAGTTTCTTTATGGATACATATAGATGGTAGTGAGGTAGCGGAGGGTTGCACGGAGCACTACAGATACTTCAAGACATTACAGAAACAAGATGTGAGGGAACTATGTTGAAGATGAGGAGTGGCTGGGAATGCTGTGTTTCCAGGGACGAGGAAGACCTCACTGTTGAAGGCATATGTTAAAAAAGATCGGGAAGAGGGTCAGTGGAAGACTGATATTTCCGATAAGTCAAAGCACATCATAGGTGACCCCCATCATCCCCAGGTGGCGTGGCCTTATGTTTGAGGAGGGAACGTGTTATCTCTTCGGCTGTGGTTGGGTTACTGTCTGTCTCCATATGATCGTGCGAGGCTGTTCCTATGGCAGAGACCCTGTGAACGACCGAATGGTGCAGATCATTCTGAACATACTGGGATGGTCCTTGTTCTATGGCTGGACAGACCACTCTTGTATCACTTCACTAAGGAAGTCCAGTGGACCATGATGGATGAGTCGCGGTTCCTTAGCGGTGACCCTTCTGAGCCTCTGTACATTGTGGACTTGATGTGATGTGTGTTTTGACATCATTCTGTATATGTATATCCTATGTTATTCCTCCTTTAGAGGCCGATGGGGGTGAACGTGCCAGTGGCTCATTCACAACCTCCAGAGAGCAGCATACCTTACAAACCTGGTGTCTAGCTTTGCCTTTTGATCATGGTTGCTCAACCTCGAGGTATACCTGAAGATCTTCTATACTGGTGAGCACTGCGGGTGTATATCTACCCTCCTCCTACACATGGCACGGACCGTTGGCTGGGTGGAGACCAGACCAGCCTAGCCATAACAGTGTTTAGAACAACAGTACTGGAAGCATATTTGACTTGTGCGTCTGCAATTCACTATATGACAGTGTTGTGGATTTTCTTGCTGTGGAGAGTGACGAGTCGTTGTGTTTAACAAAGCTATTGTGAACTACGAGGAAGCCAAGTGTTAAGTGTGATTGATCTCTACACTGATGATGATGTTGTCATTTACGAAGCCACGAGGTTTAAACATAGCCTTAAGCCCGTCAACCGTGTGTTGTGGTGCTGCATAAGACAAGTGTCCAGGGATGGAGTTGCGTCTACTCTCCACAGTCCGGCCCTGGGCGCCTCGTCCTACTGCCTGCTGTAAATGCTGGAACGCCGAGCACGTTTCCAGGTACTGACCCAAAACATAGATCTCGCATTTGGAAGCAGGAGACCAGACCCTGCTCAACCCGGCCCTCCACACTTGAGCCGTGCCCTTCGACGCTTCCCCTGCACCTGTGCCGTCTCCATCCACCACAGTTGTCCCAAGTGTAGTAAGGAGGGAGCTGGTGTGTGGCGTCGTGTTGCCATACTGGAACGGCTTGCAGGTCAGACTGACAGGCTGGGTGTCCTCACGTTAGCCATCGAGATCAGGGAGCGACTGAAGCCAGACCGCTCCCGCCACCCGATGCCCACACACCTCACCACTAACCACCACATGAAGAACCCAGGTGGACTCGAGGTGATGGGAGACACTTGGTGAGTACCATCTGTACAAAGAGACTCTGGATGAAGGAAAGCTTCGGAAGGACCTCCAGAGCAACGCTGGAGAAGGCCATCCTCCAGGATGCAGGTGGCATAACGTCGACAGAGGGTAGAAGTGTGAAGTGGTCAGTCAGATGCAAGGTCTTCCTGACGTATAGACGGAAAAGGTAAACATTCTAATGTCTATGTAGGGAGAAGTTGATCAGGATGATCCCTGAACGAGAGTATAAGATCTGGAATATACTTAGCCTAAAGAGAAGGCTAAATGACATAACATCCGATGCCCTATATGAACATTAGGATGCTCTGGTGACAAGAACATCCAGGGACATGGTCGTGTCGTCTACCTATGTCCACAAGACCATCCCTTATGATCTCATTCGTGAATCTAACTCCCCTTCAGAACGCTTATCAACACGTCCGACTTACCACTAGTGATGCTCACCTTCACAACTGCAATAGTACCCACGACTTCGGTCTCTTAGGTCAAATGATTTCGCCAACGTAGGGGACCTGAACACCCTGCCGCTGGATACACCACCACCAGCAGCCCATATGGGTCCACCAGTCTCCTCTCTCATCCACCAGTGGTCAGTGTTTCACCCACAACCTAGGCTACACCAGAGCTTAGCTATGCACTTTGCAGTTACCTTGATCTCACACTGAAGCTCCAGCCAGTCTTGTACTTAGTCGTGTCGGTGTATCTGTCACAAGTTGTTTAAACCCTGATAATCATTCTTCTATCCTCTTGAAACAGTCTCTTTCGCCCTTTTAACACCTTGAAAATATACAGTCTCTCGCCCCCCTTGATATCGTCACACATCCATTTCCTGTAACCTCCATGGCCCACACAATGACCAGTTTGGTTAGTGATCCGCTGGTCCAAGCATCTGGCGACTGATGTTTTGCTGTGGAAACACACCGAGAAGGGAACACAGAAGCACACGAACATCTGGTCCCGTGTTGGGCGACTGCAAGCACTTGAACAGAGGGATCCGGTGTCCCCAGCTGGCTCTTACCAAGACGGTAATGGGGTATAAACGCCTCGTTTATTCTGAAAGCCTCAAGAAAATTTCGCACGAAATGAAAGACCAAGTGAGAACTGACCACACTGGTACTGGCGTCCTGCGAGACATGAGCGTCCACACGGTGCAGTTACCCTCACTGATCATAACTCACTCCCCGCGAGCTAGTCTGGGGTCGCACCCGTAAGGGTTCGAATCCTGGGCGTGGCAGAGGGCCCACACCTTACCCAAGGTGTTCATCCTCCCCTTAGGGCTGATTGTTAAATGGGTACCTGGCTTTGTCTACTCTGTGTGTGTGTGTGTGTGTGTGTGTGTGTGTCTGTCTGTCTGTCTGTCTGTCTGTCTGTCTGTCTGTCTGTCTGTGTATGTGTGTGTGTGTGTGTGTGTGTGTGTGTGTGTGTGTGTGTGTGTATGTCTGTCTGTCTATCTGTCTGTCTATCTGTGTATGTGTGTGTGTCTGTCTGTCTATCTGTGTATGTGTGTGTATGTCTGTCAGTCTGTCTGTATGTATGTATGTCTGTTTGTCTGTTGTCTGTATGTCTCTCTGTCTGTCTGTCTGTGCATACATAGACAGAAGGAAAGGCAGTATATATATACCCACAAGGTTAAGAGACGGGAGAACACGAGTGTAGAATTCTCTCCCCATCACACACAAACAGTAACCACATCAAGGTGGAGGAAGTCCTGGCTTGCCTCTCTGTCCTCATGGCCACCACACACATCCTCAACCCCCAGCAAACATCTCGTCTTCATCACATTTACGTGAGCACAGAGCGACGAGGTTCACTGGGTCGCTATGTTCAGAGTGGCTGACCACGGCATCATGCTCAGGTCATCAACCATTTTGAGTGGTCGTGTAGCCAACAGTCACTTGTCATTACGGATCACCAGACACTCCCAGTCACCAGGTTGCTCATGGTAGGAGGTTATGACAGTCACTCGTCATGTTATCATGGTCACCAGGATCATGTGAGGGAGGGTGGGTCACCAAGCTGTGGTGACCAGTTTGTTCAGGGAAGGGAGAAAGTCATTAGCAAGGGCGATCCATCTCGGTCAGACACCCTCCCTTGTCACTATCCATCACCATCAACACAGGGGCCTGGTGCCTCCCTACCTCACCCGTGGATCACCACCACAGATGGTGCCCCTCATCGCCACTGTAGATGCTTCAGTTTCACCGCAATACATGGTATAGTCTTACCATCACCAAAGATGGTGCAGCCTTACCTCGCAGATGGTGCAGCCTTACCTCGCAGATGGTGCAGCCTTACCTCGCAGATGGTGCAACCTTACCTCGCAGATGGTGCAGTCTCATCACCACACACCTCCCCAGCCTGCCGGGGACCACTCACACCAGACCTCACCAGCCTGCCAGGGATTTTCTTAACCTGTTACTAATTGTTAGTAGAGGATGATAGGAAACTGACCTCTGGGAGGAGGAGACGATACCAGCTACGTGTAGATAGTGAAGCATCTGAGGTGTGTAGGTCATCAAGAGGAAGACAACAAAGTCAAAAGTGGCTTGATATATATCCTCACACCCGAACCTCCTCACTTGGATCCCCCATCCTCGCACACCAGCCAGTGCGACCCGACGGACGGGAGCAGCAGGGAACTGGTACCCACCATGGTAACCTTGGGGGCACGACCAGATCCCACTCCCCATCGAACGCGCAAACAGGGCGCCGCCCACGCAAGTCCGAGGGCCGACACCAGAAGTTACAGGCCAGCTGACCGATCTTAACCTGGTCTCTTGGACCACATCCTGTAAAGGGAATGTGTCCAGGTTAGGGCCTTCACCGAGCACATCTCGAGGTCCCGGTAGGAGAGCACGAACTCTCTGAAAACACTTACTCTCTCCTGACACCAGGCGCTGACACCAGTAGCTGACGTAACCCGCACGGAATCTTTACCGGTTAAATCCCGTGCGCCGTGTGGGACTTCCGGGGTAACGTAGTAGCTACACCTGTGTTCATGTGCAGCTGAGAGTGCAAAGTAAACACCAGAGACTTGGGTGTCTATAATGATAGTCTCTGTACCTTTGGAAGCCACAATGTCTGGCTTCCTAAAGGACCTGCGATGGGGATACGAAGCTCACAAACCACATTGTATTCCTTCTGCCCCAACCGGTCGGCCACAAAGGCAATGATTTTATCGTGCCGCTTCAGTCAACCCCCATGGGTACGTGGGCATACCTGAGCGATATGCCCTAAACGTACCGGGTTTGTGACATGAGTTACAGACGCCAGAGATTTCGGGTCGGTCTCTTGCATCCCTGGCGGGCGGGGGTAGGTAACGTGCCAGCCCTCACTTGGACGACCTTAACGTAGTCCCCGCCCGTGAGGTGACGGGGTCCCACTGGTGACCGGTCCATCTGCTAACCTGTGGTACGTCTGCAGACGGAGCCAGACCCATCCCATCACAGGTACTAAGTCAGCCCACCATGCATGATGACGCTCGGTCTTGTTGCTCGCCTGTCGACCAGCAGTGCACGCAGGACCCGACCAACTCTGTAATTTCTTCCTAATCACAGGCTCCCGTACCACTGCCTGGATTACAGGGTCAGATAAGATGAGTCATTTTTTCGATTCTGGGACGACCGAGACGAAGTCGGGGAGTCCCAAGCCCACCATCACCCGCTGCTGAGTGGAAGTATATGGGCAAGGGCGCGTCATGAGGCAGACGAAGCCAACGGCGAACTGCGACTCTCACCTACCTGTCCATGTGCGCCAGCTGTGTCTTATACACATCCCCCAGCACCAGGCGATGCATGAGCTTGGGTACGAGATGGTCAGTGAGGATTGTAATCCTCTGCTGAGGTTTTAGATGGGCTCTGGTGATGTTGGATTGCCCCTCTTCTCGCAGGGAGCCGTACGACCGTCGCCTGCCTCCTGCCCCAACGAGAACACAGAGGTCCTTACTGTCGTCCTCAGCGTCCATGGAGCCCATAGCGCTGCCCAAGACTTGGGACGTCCTTTCCTTGTTGACGTACCAAGTCTTACGCTTACCGTCGACCTCCATGCTGAGGGTCCGACACTTTCCCGGATTCACCTGAAGGGTCTCTGCCACGATGTTGATGGTCTTCTGCAGACCAGCCGCCGTCTACGCCACCAGAACCAGGTCATTGGCCTTTTGGTCTTCAAACCCAGCCCCCACACCTGGTTACTTAACTCTTGCGATCCCTTCATCATCACAAAGTTAAAAAGAATGGGTGACAGAGGGTAGCCTTGTTTGACCCCAAGAGTCATTTTGACTTCTCCGACATTTTGCCGCTGCTTTCTATACGGGTGAATGCTCGGTCATACGTCGACATAACGTATGCTCTGACTGGGGCTGGAATCCCCTTCCGTGACATGGCCCGCTCGATAGTGCTATGATTAACACTATCGAATGCCTTTGCCATGTCGAGGAATGCCAGGTGCACACCGTGGGCGTGTGCCCGCGCACGACCGACGATCGCATCCAAGATCGTCAGGTTCTCAAGGCATCCGTCCACAGGAACGAATGCCTTTTGAGCTCCATGGATTTGGACGAGGCTCGAGATGCGGCTGCTAATGATTTTATGTAGCAGACCGACTACAGCGCACGAGATGGTGATCGGTCTGTAGTTTTTTGGCTGTGTTGGGTTTGGTCCTTGAGTGTTCAGGCAGTGCAGAGGTGGCGATCCACATATTATACATCTTGCCAAGCACCCGCGGTGGAATGGACTGCAGGAGTCTCGTCCGCATTCCGTTGGGGTTCGGGGGTGGATGTCTTGGTGGCTTTGAGGTGGTGTGCTACCTCGCCCACAGTTAGAACGTCTGCAGGTGGTTCGCTAAATTGGTCTTGGTCGGTGGTGAAATGTCTGTCGGGCTCGGAGGGCCGCGAGAAGAGAGCTTCCCAAAAGGGGTAGAGGCTTTCCGGCCCAACTGAGTTAGCGGTGCCTCACAGTCACCTTTGAGGACCTGTCCGGCAGCCAGCGACCTACTCGTTCTGTAAAGCCGCTGTATTTCCTCAGTGTTGCTCCCTGCGGGGACGGTTTCCGCGCAAAGGAGCCCCGGCCGTCCGGCCTGTGTCGGTGTGTCGTCTTGGTCCTCCCTCAACACGATCGTGGCGGTCAGAGGATGTACCACAGGAGCTGACCAGTTTTTGGGCACGCTCTGTGGCCACCCTGATGGCGGAGTGGCTGTCCCCCTCGGTGCTAATGCCCGAAGACGACATTTAGCACTTCCTCGCCCCACACCGGAGTTGTGAGGCCAGGCCCAAGTATGTCCGGATAGGACACAGTCTCCGCGACAATAGAGGTAACGGATTGGGGTTGGGGGATCCCGTAGAGTGTCGAAGACAGATATAACCGTGGGGTCGGCAACACCACCAGAGACAGTCCCCCATCTCCCACAATGCTGAAGCCTTCCCCACCGGAGTTAGCAGGCACGCGCCTGTGGGGACGTGGCGACTCCTCCAGGTTGCCACTCCTCGCGTTACCTCAGGTTGTCGCTGAGACACTCTCTCATCCGACTCTTTACGCGTTACCTCTCCTTCACCGGTTGCATGGTGAGGGTTAACGTCCAAGATCAACCGCTGGCTCACGTCCTGGCCAGCGACCAGTGAGGGACCAGCTGCCATCGTCGCCTCTGCTCTAGGGAGGAGCTCTACCTCCTCGTCAGACCACCTTGCCTTTAACAAGACGTGCCTGGTTGCCAACTCCTGCTGGAAGGAGTTGGCGTGAGCCTGCCTTTCGTGGACCTCACGACCCCGAAAATTGGCGAAGATGGACCCACAATGTGGGCAAGTGGAGGAACGGTCATGAGCTCCCCCTCGGCTTCTGTTGCCACCCTGACATACCAACAGTGGCTGGGACGCTGCTCCCGAGGGAATCCGTTTCGACGTGACGGGCGCCACGGAACGAAGACCCGCGACATGGGTAGACGTCCCGAAAGGATTCACACAGAACTACCGCCTGCAGGAAGCAGGGGACTGCGGCCAGGAAGATGGAGGCTGCAGCTGTGCTCGGTCCTTCTGAAGCCACCCTTTAGCAGCTGACCTGCTGTACCAGCAAGCGAAGCTGGTCATCTCCCGACTCTCAGCTGTTGAGTGGCTTATGCTGGATCGCCACCAACGGAGCTAGGGGCTTCAGGTGTTGTGATCGTCACTAAATACTCGGCGAATGCTTTACCAAAAAAAGTACGACGGCTTTGCGACCGGGGACCTGCCACACCAGACCTCACCAGCCTGCCAGGGATTGCCCATACCAGACCTCACCAGCCTGCCAGGGATTGCCCATACCAGACCTCACCAGCCTGCCAGGGATTGCCCATACCAGACCTCACCAGCCTGCCAGGGATTGCCCATACCAGACCTCACCAGCCTGCCAGGGATTGCCCATACCAGACCCCACCAGCCTGCCAGGGATTACCCATACCAGACTCCACCAGCCTGCCAGGGATTGCCCATACCAGACCCCACCAGCCTGCCAGGGATTACCCATACCAGACCTCACCAGCCTGCTAGGGATTGCCCATACCAGACCTCACCAGCCTGCTAGGGATTGCCTATACCAGACCCCACCAGCCTGCCAGGGATTGCCCATACCAGACCCCACCAGCCTGCTGGGGATTACCCATACCAGACCCCACCAGCCTGCCAGGGATTACCCATACCAGACCCCACCAGCCTGCCAGGGATTACCCATACCAGACCCCACCAGCCTGCTGGGGATTACCCATACCAGACCCCACCAGCCTGCTGGGGATTACCCATACCAGACCCCACCAGCCTGCCAGGGATTACCCATACCAGACCCCACCAGCCTGCCAGGGATTACCCATACCAGACCCCACCAGCCTGCTGGGGATTACCCATACCAGACCCCACCAGCCTGCTGGGGATTACCCATACCAGACCTCACCAGCCTGCCAGGGATTACCCATACCAGACCTCACCAGCCTGCTAGGGATTACCCATGCCAGACCTCACCAGCCTGCTAGGGATTGCCCATACCAGACCTCACCAGCCTGCTAGGGATTGCCCATACCAGACCTCACCAGCCTGCTAGGGATTGCCTATACCAGAAACTTACCATAATGATAATCTATATGTGATGGAGCCCACTGAATCACAATGGGTTTTGCTGGAAAGTTTGGCTTATGTGTTTTGATTAAGTCTATACATACATGGCATTGAAGGGGACAATGATGTAAATATTTTGATGGCTGAATCCTTACCTTTCAACAACACCTTCAGTTCTTTATCAAAGTGAGAATTAATTGCTTCTGGGGGATTTCTGCTGAATCAGTTAATTCCCATTTTAATAAAGAACTGATATTGCTTATGAAAGGTAAATATTGCCTTCAGCAATAACAATACTATAAAGAATATTTTAGTCAAAAACTCACCAGAATATTCCGCGGGCTGTGTTTACAAAATACCTTATAAAAATTGTAATATGTTTTATGTTGGGCAGACTGGTGAGGATCTTTATGTTAGACTTACGCAACATACATATCGTATCAGAACAGGACAAGAATCAAATGCTTTGTTTAATCATATTAAAGATCATGACCATGTATTAACTGGAGTAACTCTAATTCATATATGAACTGTAACTCCTTTACCACGAGAAATACCACTGAATCTTCTGTTAACAAATACACAAAGAATTGTCACATTGATATTACTGAAGGTTTTTACAACCTGGATAGCTTTGTCGTAGGCAAAATTTGTAAAACAGTTCCGGTAACGCTTGTTTACCATTTCCTAGTGGTGTTATGCATATGCTCGATCACGCGCACCACTGTGACCTTTTACAATATATATATATATATATATATATATATATATATATATATATATATATATATATATATATATATATATATATATATAGGGGAGAAAGAATACTTCCCACGTATTCCCTGCGTGTCGTAGAAGGCGACTAAAAGGGAAGGGAGCGGGGGGCTGGAAATCCTCCCCTCTCAATTTTTTTTTTTTTTTTAATTTTCCAAAAGAAGGAACAGAGAAGGGGGCCAGGTGAGGATATTCCCTCAAAGGCCCAGTCCTCTGTTCTTAACGCTACCTCGCTAATGCGGGAAATGGCGAATAGTGTGAAAGAAAGATATATACAGCGAGAAAGCGTGAGTGAAATGGCATCATGATTAGGGCATTCATTTACCCGTATAGTCAGTCTTATCATGAAAAAATAATTGATCAATGAAAAAAGAAGTCTGCTGAGGTGGTCGTCTGCTGCCTGGCGTCCTGTGGCAGCTGCCACCCGGAAGATATGGAGGAATCTGTGTGTCAGCTGCACACGCTCACTGCCACAGAAGGAACACTTAGAAACCCAGAGCTTACAACCCAGACGGGGAGCTGAAGGAAGTGACGGGAGGAGCCCCTCTCCAGGCCACTGTATGGTACCAAGACGACGATGCCGCCCCTGAGCCACACATATCACCCGGTACAGAGAGACGTGGACCGACGTCAGCCACAACAATGGAGCCTCCTGCTTCATCCGCAGTTGATGGTTATGCAGGTGACAGATCCCGCAGTGCTCACAGATGTGCGTCTGTTGAGGAGGTGCGCACCAGTGTGGGTCATGATCTCTGGGGGGTTGATGATGATGATGATGATGATGATGCGCGAGGAGACACTGATGATCCCTCGATGCAACACAAACATCAAAACAGTTTTATATTGTTGGTTCGTCTCAGGTGGATCCAGAAACTCGGATGATCAAATAAACTTCATGAAAACATCTGGAGAGTTGACCCTCTACCCTGGATGCTGGGGTCTTCCAGGCTGTGGTACCTCCTGTAGCTGGGAGATGATGGACTCCCTTCTGTGGGAAATTCCTGGACGAGACATTACTCCTTGTCTATCCTCCTGACGAAGATACAGCCTCGCCGAAGGGGATTTTTTTCACCCGTGTCGTGACCACATACAGATGGGGCCCAGCACCACCGAAAGAAACATGTGTGTGCCATGTAATGCATTAAGCCTCTGTTAAGGTATAGTGTTTGAAGACTGTGTGTATTATGGATGTTGTGGTAGGAGTGAGTGGCATCATAGAGTGTGGTAAGGCGTCTGTGATAGTATCATGGCCTCACGGGCATCGCCTCTCATCCTGCCACGCTCTCTGACCCATACTTGGGCACAGGTGTCAGAGTGGGGGCGGCCTGTGTCACCCCCCCCATCTTTGTATGTACAACCATCATCTCCGACCTCCGCGGGGGGTGTACAACTGGAAGTGGCTCCAACCCTCCCATCCCGCTGCCCCCGACCCCCTCAGAGCTGTTGTGAGTCAGCAGGGGGTGTGCCACTAGCATGAGTGCCAGGCACCTACCCTTTCCCTACCCCTTACACACGCCCCTTGATGGCCTAATGGGGGCGGATAAGGGGGCGCTAGATCGGTGTAGTGAAGTTGTTGCGGAAAATGGTTCTCTGCACGCACGGTCGTGCCAGCCACACTTGTCATTTTATTCTGTGGCACATGTGTGTGTGTGTGGTAAAGGCTTTCCCCCGCGCCCATGCGGGAGGTGAATTGCCCAGTGTTCGGGCGGGCGTGAGGGCGTGGCGCGGCAGCCCGGGGAAGGGGAAACATATTCGCTAACGTTATCATGCAAGAGGCGCCCTACATCAGCGAAGGATGTGGTCATTTACTGAGACGATGGTTCTTTTTACTCAACATGTGTCAGTCTCTGGTCGGCTGCTTCATATACTCACAACTTGGTTCTCCATATGATTGTGTTTGAGGTTTTCTGTACAATGTCTGGGGAGTGTGGTCAGTACACTGTCTGGGGGAGTGTGGTCAGTGTACTGGCTGGGGAGTGTGGTCAGTGTACTGGCTGGGGAGTGTGGTCAGTGTACTGGCTGGGGAGTGTGGTCAGTGTACTGGCTGGGGAGTGTGGGCAGTGTACTGGCTGGGGAGTGTGGGCAGTGTACTGGCTGGGGAGTGTGGTCAGTGTACTGGCTGGGGAGTGTGGTCAGTACACTGGCTGGGGAGTGTGGTCAGTGTACTGTCTGGGGGAGTGTGGTCAGTGTACTGGCTGGGGAGTGTGGTCAGTGTACTGGCTGGGGAGTGTGGTCAGTGTACTGGCTGGGGAGTGTGGTCAGTGTACTGGCTGGGGAGTGTGGTCAGTACACTGTCTGGGGAGTGTGGTCAGTGTACTGGCTGGGGAGTGTGGTCAGTGTACTGGCTGGGGAGTGTGGTCAGTGTACTGGCTGGGGAGTGTGGTCAGTGTACTGGCTGGGGAGTGTGGTCAGTGTACTGGCTGGGGAGTGTGGGCAGTGTACTGGCTGGGGAGTGTGGTCAGTGTACTGGCTGGGGAGTGTGGTCAGTACACTGGCTGGGGAGTGTGGTCAGTGTACTGTCTGGGGGAGTGTGGTCAGTGTACTGGCTGGGGAGTGTGGTCAGTGTACTGTCTGGGGAGTGTGGTCAGTACACTGTCTGGGGAGTGTGGTCAGTGTACTGGCTGGGGAGTGTGGTCAGTACACTGTCTGGGGAGTGTGGTCAGAGTACTGTCTGGGGAGTGTGGTCAGTACACTGTCTGGGGAGTGTGGGCAGTGTACTGGCTGGGGAGTGTGGTCAGTGTACTGTCTGGGGGAGTGTGGTCAGTGTACTGTCTGGGGGAGTGTGGTCAGTGTACTGGCTGGGGAGTGTGGTCAGTGTACTGGCTGGGGAGTGTGGTCAGTGTACTGTCTGGGGAGTGTGGTCAGTACACTGTCTGGGGAGTGTGGTCAGTGTACTGTCTGGGGAGTGTGGTCAGTACACTGTCTGGGGAGTGTGGTCAGTGTACTGTCTGGGGAGTGTGGTCAGTACACTGTCTGGGGAGTGTGGTCAGTACACTGTCTGGGGAGTGTGGTCAGTACACTGGCTGGGCGAGTGTGGTCAGTGTACTGTCTGGGGAGTGTGGTCAGTACACTGTCTGGGGAGTGTGGTCAGTGTACTGTCTGGGGAGTGTGGTCAGTACACTGTCTGGGGAGTGTGGGCAGTACACTGTCTGGGGAGTGTGGGCAGTACACTGTCTGGGGAGTGTGGTCAGTACACTGTCTGGGGAGTGTGGTCAGTGTACTGTCTGGGGAGTGTGGTCAGTACACTGTCTGGGGAGTGTGGTCAGTGTACTGTCTGGGGAGTGTGGTCAGTACACTGTCTGGGGAGTGTGGTCAGTGTACTGTCTGGGGAGTGTGGTCAGTACACTGTCTGGGGAGTGTGGTCAGTGTACTGTCTGGGGAGTGTGGTCAGTACACTGTATGGGGAGTGTGGTCAGTACACTGTCTGGGGAGTGTGGTCAGTACACTGTCTGGGGAGTGTGGGCAGTACACTGTCTGGGGAGTGTGGTCAGTGTACTGGCTGGGGAGTGTGGTCAGTACACTGTCTGGGGAGTGTGGTCAGTGTACTGGCTGGGGAGTGTGGTCAGTACACTGTCTGGGGAGTGTGGTCAGTGTACTGTCTGGGGAGTGTGGTCAGTACACTGTCTGGGGAGTGTGGTCAGTGTACTGTCTGGGGAGTGTGGTCAGTACACTGTCTGGGGAGTGTGGTCAGTACACTGTCTGGGGAGTGTGGGCAGTACACTGTCTGGGGAGTGTGGGCAGTACACTGTCTGGGGAGTGTGGTCAGTACACTGTCTGGGGAGTGTGGTCAGTGTACTGTCTGGGGAGTGTGGTCAGTACACTGTCTGGGGAGTGTGGGCAGTACACTGTCTGGGGAGTGTGGTCAGTGTACTGGCTGGGGAGTGTGGTCAGTACACTGTCTGGGGAGTGTGGTCAGTGTACTGTCTGGGGAGTGTGGTCAGTACACTGTCTGGGGAGTGTGGTCAGTGTACTGTCTGGGGGAGTGTGGTTAGTACACTGTCTGGGGAGTGTGGTCAGTGTACTGGCTGGGGAGTGTGGTCAGTGTACTGGCTGGGGAGTGTTGTCAGTGTACTGTCTGGGGGAGTGTGGGCAGTACACTGTCTGGGGAGTGTGGTCAGTACACTGTCTTGGGAGTGTGGTCAGTGTACTGTCTGGGGGAGTGTGGTCAGTACACTGTCTGGGGAGTGTGGTCAGTACACTGGCTGGGGGAGTGTGGTCAGTACACTGTCTGGGGAGTGTGGTCAGTACACTGTCTGGGGAGTGTGGGCAGTACACTATCTGGGGAGTGTGGGCAGTACACTGTCTGGGGAGTGTGGTCAGTGTACTGGCTGGGGAGTGTGGTCAGTGTACTGTCTGGGGAGTGTGGTCAGTGTACTGTCTGGGGAGTGTGGTCAGTGTACTGGCTGGGTGAGTGTGGTCAGTGTACTGTCTGGGGGAGTGTGGTCAGTGTACTGGCTGGGGAGTGTGGTTAGTGTACTGGCTGGGGAGTGTGGTCAGTATAGTGTCTGGGTGAGTGTGGTCAGTGTACTGGCTGGGGAGTGTGGTTAGTGTACTGGCTGGGGAGTGTGGTTAGTGTACTGGCTGGGGAGTGTGGTCAGTGTACTGGCTGGGGAGTGTGGTCAGTGTACTGGCTGGGGAGTGTGGTCAGTGTACTGGCTGGGGAGTGTGGTCAGTGTACTGGCTGGGGAGAGGGGAGGAGCCAGGAGGGCTGAGCCTCGCTCCATCACCATTCCTCTCTGCTGGTAACAGTGTTGCCAGTCACGATCCACCTCACCCACCCACACCAGTGACCACCTCACCCACCCACACCAGTGACCACCTCACCCACCCACACCAGTGACCACCTCACCCACCCACACCAGTGACCACCTCACCCACCCACACCAGTGACCACCTCACCCACCCATACCAGTGACCACCTCACCCACCCACACCAGTGACCACCTCACCCACCCACACCAGTGACCACCTCACCCACCCACACCAGTGACCACCTCACTCACCCACACCAGTGACCACCTCACTCACCCACACCAGTGACCACCTCACCCACCCACACCAGTGACCACCTCACTCACCCACACCAGTGATCACCTCACCCACCCACACCAGTGACCACCTCACCCACACCAGTGACCACCTCACTCACCCACACCAGTGACCACCTCACCCACCCACACCAGTGACCACCTCACCCACACCAGTGACCACCTCACTCACCCACACCAGTGACCACCTCACCCACCCACACCAGTGACCACCTCACCCACCCACACCAGTGACCACCTCACCCACCCACACCAGTGACCACCTCACCCACCCACACCAGTGACCACCTCACCCACCCACACCAGTGACCACCTCACTCACCCACACCAGTGACCACCTCACCCACCCACACCAGTGACCACCTCACCCACCCACACCAGTGACCACCTCACCCACACCAGTGACCACCTCACTCACCCACACCAGTGACCACCTCACCCACCCACACCAGTGACCACCTCACCCACACCAGTGACCACCTCACTCACCCACACCAGTGACCACCTCACCCACACCAGTGACCACCTCACCCACCCACACCAGTGACCACATCACCCACCCACACCAGTGACCACCTCACCCACCCACACCAGTGACCACCTCACTCACCCACACCAGTGACCACCTCACCCACCCACACCAGTGACCACCTCACCCACCCACACCAGTGACCACCTCACCCACCCACACCAGTGACCACCTCACCCACCCACACCAGTGACCACCTCACCCACCCACACCAGTGACCACCTCACTCACCCACACCAGTGACCACCTCACCCACACCAGTGACCACCTCACCCACCCACACCAGGCACATTACCACAACTGTGGCCACCAGGTCCTGCCTGGGAGGAGCCACATGGGCGGACGACGGTAGCCCGTGGGCACTCCCCTCCTGACGATGGTCAGGGGTGGGTGTTGTGTGGTCACTCCCCTCCTGACGATGGTCAGGGGTGGGTGTTGTGTGGTCACTCCCCTCCTGACGATGGTCAGGGGTGGGTGTCGTGTGGTCACTCCCCTCCTGACGGTGGTCAGGGGTGGGTGTCGTGTGGGCACTCCCCTCCTGACGATGGTCAGGGGTGGGTGTTGTGTGGTCACTCCCCTCCTGACGATGGTCAGGGGTGGGTGTTGTGTGGTCACTCCCCTCCTGACGATGGTCAGGGGTGGGTGTCG